>NC_035445.2:53437735-53568296 GCF_002127325.2 Helianthus annuus
GTCCAAACAACTAGTAGTTACCAAGTTCAAACAATTAAACGTGTAAAGCATGGGATTTTAATATTTTTAAGGCACTTAAGGGTTGTCCTACGGACCACCCGTCATTATTCCATTATTACTTGTAAGTTCATGACCCTCCTTGAATGTTCATAACATAAAGTTTAGTGGTGAACATCTAGAGGTACCTAAATGGAAGACTTGTTATTCCTACCTCCTACATGACTTCCATAATACAAAGAGGTTCCTAAATGATGGATTTATCCTCTTACCTCCTACTTGACCTATATGATATAATATACACTACATACTACTTATATGTATATTCCAAATAATCGAACCTTTGATGACGAATTTGTGTTCATTTGTCAAGGTGTTTGATTACATCATCTAAAACATTATGTGTTAAAGAGGATTACTTTTGCATATGTACATTCCATATTCCTTTTAAATTCCAAATCTCGACTCTAAACATACCTTGAACTTTAACCCTTATACATTTGTCCTCCCAATCTCATACACTCGTCAACACTTGGATAATCGGAAGAATTAGCAATATTGTGAGTATACTTGACCCATTTTACTGTTTTCACACTTTTGGGTGTAACATGTTTTATATACAAAACACACTTATTATACATATTCCTATGCAAATACATAAACAAACAATCCAATACATGCTTACTATTTATTATGCTTGATTCATGTTTTCTGGGTGATTCTTATGTGATGAACTTTAGTATTAAACTACACTTTTAAAACATGTGGTAGGTTTAACGATGATGTTAGTGATGCATGGTGTCGCAACCCCCGTCCCCTATCTGTCCCGGGCACGGGCGGCCGCGAGATCAGTTTCGGTGGTATCAGGGTTTATCAATTTGGTAGCGAAAATTACATCAGGATCGTAGTTAGGAAATATTTTATCAGAGTAAAACACCACATTTTATATAAATAAGTATATTGGGATAAACCCAAGTTTTTATTACAAACGGATTTGTAGGGGTAAACCTTATTTTATTGAAATAAAACATCTTCTTTATTTAGGTAACTTTTATAGCCACTTTTCCAAGCCTTCAGTGTTGCCCAGCTGGCTTCTATTTGGCTTTCACATTTTTGTTAACTGAAACGCGTTTAAAAACATTTTGTCAGTGGGAAATACTGGTGAGTGAATCCCAGTTTAATCAAGAAGAGTTTTATCAATTTATAGTATTGAGAGCGATTACAGTGTTTATATCTACACAATTACTCATTCAGTACTGTCAATCCTGACTGGTGGGTCATATTACACATTGGCTAACTCTTTGTCCAATGGTAACGTGTTCCACATTTTGTATACAAAACCCCAACATACCGGTAGTAATTGAAGAATTTCAAAGGCTCAATCACTGCTAATTGTAATTTAAAATAGATAAAGGTTTTATAAAAACAGTTTACAAAAAGCAGATTACTCACATTGCTGTCTTAGGGTTTTTTTAAGGATTTCCTGGTGATTATCTATTAATTACACAAATGCACACGCATTAGTATAATAACCCAATATTTACATTAGTAATACCCTCCCCGAGACGGTGTTCCAACGACTACGTCGGGCAGAACCTCGACAGCCGTTACGGAACCCTGGATCAATCGGGCAGCGTATCTAATACGTAACCGGGGGTTATGATACTTACAACGAGGCAGGGCTTTGCTAATTACGGGGTATAATACCCGATTTTATAGTTGCTATAGTATAGAATTGAGAGAGAATTTCCGTTTTTGAACATCGACAACTGAAGGCCGATGCTCCCAATTTAAAGGAGCTGATCTATGGTTCCTCGCGGGCCACGTAAGAAGAAGGCCAAGCCTTCGTGGCCCGCGACCTAGGGTGAGTAGGGCCTAGCTATGACTGGTCAGCACTATAGGTTCGACACACAGCCCAACACGTGGCAACAAGAGGTTTCTCCTGGTGGCCTATCTGTCGCGACCCGCGTAAGACCAAGGGGTGGTCTTCGCGGCCCGCCAAGGACTAATAAAAATTGTTTTTATTTTATTTTAAATTATATAAAGGTATTTAGGGCCAAATTTCGTATTCGGGGGGACATTTTAAGACATATAGGGACATTTTAAATATTTTATAAGTGTCAGAAATATTTTGGAGGGTTGTTATATCCTCCCCACCTTGTTTTAGAACTCGTCCTCGAGGTCTACTGGAATATGTGTGGATATTTCCTTTGCATTTCTGATTCAAGCTCCTATGTGTACTATGGTCCTCTTTTGGAATCCCATTTCACTTTGACTAGAACTAGTCTCTTGTGTTTAAGGTTCTTGACTTTTCTGTCTTCGATCTGTAGAGGTCTTTCTACAAATTTCAACTGTTCATTTACCTTTATATCCTTAAGAGGCACAACGAGTGATTCATTAGCTAAGCATTTCTTGAGATTAGATACATGAAATACATCATGTATTCCTGCCATTTCCTCTGGCAGTTGTAGCTGATAGGCTACAGGTCTTATTCTTTTGATAACCTCAAAAGGTCCAACATACCTGGGGCTTAGCTTTCCCCTTTTGATGAATCTTACCACTCCTTTCCAAGGAGAGACTTTCAATAACACCTTGTCTCCTACCTGAAATTCCAACGACTTTCGTCTGTTATCAGCATAACTCTTTTGTCGATCACGTGCTGCTTTCAGTCATTCCTTAACTTGAATGATTTTGTCCGTTGTTTCTTGCACTATTTCAAGTCCGGATAGCTGCTTTTCTCCAATTTCTGCCCAACAAACTGGGGTTCGGCACTTTCGTCCATAAAGTGCTTCGAATGGTGCAGCATTGATACTGGTATGATAGATGTTATTGTAAGAAAATTCTATTAATGGTAAGTGATCGTCCCAATTACCTCCGAAATCAATTACACAAGCTCTAAGAATGTCCTCCATGGTCTGAATTGTCCTTTCACTTTGTCCGTCTGTTTGAGGATGATAAGCTGTGCTTAGATTTAGCTTGGTTCCCATTGCTTTTTGGAAACTTGTCCAAAAATGAGAGGTAAAACAGCTATCTCTATCAGACACAATTGATAAAGGAATTCCATGTAAGGAAACTATTTCATTTACATACAATTTAGCTAATTGTTCCATACTGAAAGTTTCCTTCATTGGTAGGAAATGAGCAGACTTAGTTAGTCTGTCTACAATCACCCAGATTGTATCATTACCTTTCCTTGTTCTGGGTAATTTGGTAATAAAATCCATTGTTATTAATTCCCATTTCCACACTGGCATCTCTAACTGTTGCAGTAAACCTGAGGGTTTCTGATGTTCAGCTTTAACTTGTGAACAAGTTAGACACTTAGAAACATAAGCTGCTATATCTTTTTTCATTCCTATCCACCAGAAATATACGGTGGCGTAGGTTTCCAAATTTGGGTATCCATATTCTTTTCTTATGGAATCTCCAAATTCCATCTGTACCTTGTTCTAGTTCCTTAATCATTCCTTTTCAATTTCTCAGTATCATCCTTGATTACTGATTCTTGTGCTTTTCTAATCTGTTCATTTAAATCTACTTGTAGATTTAATTTAAGAGAACGTATTCTTTTTGGCTTTTCGTGATACTTTCGACTTAAAGCATCGGCTACTACATTTGCCTTTCCCGCATGATACTGGATATTACAATCATAATCACTAAGTATCTCCATCCAGCGTCTTTGTCTCATATTTAGCTCTTTTTGCCCGAAAACATACCTTAAACTCTTATGGTCAGTAAAAATGGTAAACTTACTACCGTATAGGTAATGTCTCCAAATCTTAAGGGCAAAAATTATGGCTCCTAATTCCAAATAATGGGTTGAATAATTTTCTTCATGATTCTTAAGTTGTCTAGAGGCGTAAGCTATAACCTTTTGGCGTTGCATCAACACACTTCCATAACCTAACTTAGAAGCGTCACAATAGACTACAAAGTCTTCAGTTCCTTCTGGTAACGCTAGTATGGGTGTATTAGTTAATCTTTGCTTAAGAATTCTAAAGGCTTCTTCCTGTTTTGGTCCCCATTTAAACTTAATAGATTTACAGGTTGGCTCATTTAAAGGAATGGCTATTCTAGAAAAATCTCGAATAAACCTTCTATACTAACCGGCCAATCCAAAGAAACTTCTAACCTCAGTTGGTGACTCAGGGGTTTTCCATTTAGTAATCGCCTCGATCTTGGTGGGATCCAAATGAATTCCTTCATGATTGACTAAATGCCCAAGAAACTGTACCTGTTCTAACCAAAACTCGCACTTCGAAAATTTTGCATAAAGCTTTTCTTTTCTCAATAAACTTAGAAGTGCATGCAGATGCATTGCGTGTTCTTCTTTATTCTTAGAGTAAATGAGAATATCATCTATAAATACAATTATGAATTTATCCAAATATGGCTTACATATTTGGTTCATTATGTCCATAAATGCGGCTGGGGCATTGGTTAAACCAAATGGCATGACAGTAAATTCATAATGGCCATACCTTGTTCTAAATGCGGTCTTAGGAATGTCCTCTTTCTGAACCTTTAATTGATGATATCCTGACCGTAAATCGATCTTTGAGAAAAATCGAGCTCCTTGCAACTGATCAAACAAATCATCAATTCTCGGCAATGGGTACCGATTTTTAATCGTGACCTTGTTCAATTCACGGTAGTCAATGCACATACGCATTGATCCGTCTTTCTTCTTGACGAATAAGATTGGTGCTCCCCATGGCGATGAACTTGGCTGTATGAATCCCTTCTCCAGTAGTTCGTCTAACTATTTCTTCAGTTCTTGCATTTCTGCGGGTGGCAAACGATAAGGGGCTTTGGCGATTGGTGCTGTTCCTGGTAGTAGGTGAATTCTGAATTCAACTTCTCTGTCTGGCGGTAGTCCTGGTAGTTCTTCTGGAAACACATCTGGAAACTGAGACACTACTGGGATATCTTTTAGTTCTTTTCCTTTAGTGTTAGTGATTATAGAAATCAAATACACTAATGATCCTTTTCTTATATAACTTGCTATTTTCATCACAAAGATGAATTTTGTGGATCTAGAGGGCTTATCTCCTTTAATTGTGATCTTTTCACCCTTTGGTGAATTTACTTGAATCGACTTTTGATCACATAAAATACTGGCTTTATTGGCTATTAACCAATCCATTCCTAGTACAACATCAAATCCTGCCAGATTCATTGGATAAAGGTTTGCAATAAACTTTTGATTTAAAAATTCGATTCTTGCTCCCTACATGATTTCAGAAATCTTAATGTTTTTCCCATTTGCTGTCTCTACTTGACATTCTTGTGGGAGTTTAGTTAATGGTCGATTGAGAAGTTTGCAAAACGAAGTATTAATAAAACTTTGGTTTGCACCAGAGTCAAATAAAAATTTAGCAAAAACATCATTAACTAAAAACGTACCGGCTGTCACATCTGGAATCATCTTAGCTTCTTCTGCGGCTAGAACAAATGCTCTAGCATTTTTAGTATTCTTGTTGTTCATGGCTGGAGCTAGTTTCGGACAGTTTGGCTTGATATGGCCTTGTTCTCCACAGTTGTAGCATATCCTGTTGTTAGGTTTCTTCATGCAGTCTTCTTCCTTGTGTCCAGATATTTTGCAAAAATTGCAATATATTGAGCATCTTCCAGAATGCTTCCTTTTGCAATACTTGCAGTAGGGTGCAGAAATAGAACCTACATTTTTCCCACGACTGGAATTTCCGTAACGAAATTCTTGGGTAAGTTTTTGAGCTAAGTTCCTCCTCTAATTTTCTTCTTGTGTACGCGCTAACTCATCAGTCAAGGTATTTGTTAGTTCTACAGCTTCTTCTATAGTTTGAGGTCAGCCGCCTTGACTACATGCCTAATCTCACTGATTAATCCCCAAATGTAACGGGAGATTAATAATGGTTCAGGTGATGCAAGGGTTGGCCCTATTCTGGCGTACTCAAAGAATAACGTAGTGTAACCCTTACTATCCACCCCAGTCATTCTAAGGTTTAAGAACTTATTTGCTATCTGTTCTTTTTCATTGGGAGGGCAGAATTTCCTTTCCACCATATTCTTAAATTCCTCCCATTCCATATTATATATCCTGTCACTTCCCTTGGATTGGAGGATAGTGTTCCACCATTCTAAGGCTGAGTTCTTAAACAGATTGGAGGCAAACATTATCTTATCCTCTTCCGCACACTTGCTTATTTTTAAGACTGCCTCAGTCTTTTCTATCCAGCGTAAGGCTGCAACGGCCCCTTCATTGCCCGAGAATTCCATTGGTTTACAGGACCAGAATTCTTTATATGAACAACCATAAGACATGGTTCTTCTTCTTTTGGGAATGGGTACTTGAAGTATGGGTCCATTGTTTACGCTGTGTTCTGGTTCAGTGGTTCGTTTACTATCACGGTTACTTTTATTATCCGCTTCCTTAACCGTTTTAATAATATACGGCATCGCATCTATAATTCCTTGTGCCACTATGTGTTGGATGGCACTGTTATCGACTTGGTTTCCATTGTTATTGTTGTTCGGGTTATCGTTATTCGGGTTATTGTTATCTGGTTTTCCTAATTCACTTCGTTGTCCATCTAAATTTTAAACATTTGCCAATTATTAATATTACAAAATAATATTTACTGCAAACAGTCACACAACACACATATTGATCAAAATCGTCGAACATTGCGACTTACTCTATTTTATACTATGCATCCATATATTTTACAGTACAACTGAAATTGAAATTACACTACTATTAGGCATCCGTAGCTATTGTCTAGTTTTTTTTTTTCAAACATACACACATATTATATATTATTATTATTTTATTATTATTATTACTACTATAACAATCACTGATATGGGTTCATCCAGAACTCCATATTACGCTCGTCATACTTCCAGACGAGTCGTTCTCCGATCTGCCTCATCCTCTCGCTACCTTCTAAAATCTCCTCACTAAAGGTTCGGGGCTCTTGTACATTCTCTGCACTCATTGGGGGTGCAGGAGCTGGTACTGGGTTTGGGAACTGGGGCATGGGTTCCTGGTAAGGATATGGATTCTCTAAAATTTCCCTAATGTATTGGTCATTATCATAGTAGGGATCTAGAGGGTCCAAATTTGGGTAGGCTGCTAGGTTCGGCATGGGTTCGTCTTCTAGTATTGGGTAGCGTTGTTGGTAATCCTATGGTCGTCTAACCACGAGTCGTAGTCTGGGTCTAAGGGATTGGGTGCTGGTATTCTAGGTATCTCTGCTGGGTCAAGGTCAGGCATTGGGATTTGATTTTCTGAGTTGACTTCATCTTCCATTGGTTGTGTGGGAAACAATGGTAAGGGCTGGGGTGCTATGAGTTGCTCCAGGTTTGGGTCGACAACTGTGGTTGCTAGGATATGGAAATTTGCTAAACTCCTATTGAGCATATCCTGGGTGTGAGCATCTGTTTCTCTCTTAATGGCTGCTAAAGCTCTTTGTTGTTGTAACTTTTTCATCCTCTTCCTACGTTCATGCGCTCCCCTACTGAACCTCCTCTCTTTTTAGGAGGGAATGGCTCTTCAGACTGAGCCTTAAACACGAATATCCCATCTTCATTGTCAGCTGAATACCCTGAGAGGGTAGGCTGTGAGGAGGTGCCTTCACTCCTAGGTGACCTGGACAACTGACAGTAGGCGTCGGAAGGTCCTTGGTCGCTCATACTGTAAACTAACAAATAGTCAAATAACACACAATAATAATATACAGATATGCACGTAGTTCCGTAATTAATTTCCTAACATATTTTTGGTGTCAGCAGAACACTTCTGTGGCTGAATCAGTGGCTTAGCTCTGATACCACCTTCTGTCGCAACCCCCGTCCTCTATCTGTCCTGGGAACGGGCGGCCGCGAGATCAGTTTCGGTGGTATCGGTGTTTATCAATTTGGCAGCGGAAATTACATGAGGACCGTAGTTAGGAAATATTTTATCAGAGTAAAACACCACATTTTATATAAATAAGTATATTGGGATAAACCCAAGTTTTTATTACAAACGGATTTGTATGGATAAACCCTATTTTATTGAAATAAAACATCTTCTTTATTTAGGTAACTTTTATAGCCATTTTCCAAGCCTTCAGTGCTGTCCAGCTGGCTTATATTTGGCTTTCACATTTTGTTACCTGAAACGCGTTTAAAAACATTTTGTCAGTGGGAAATACTAGTGAGTGAATCCTAGTTTAATCAAGAAGAGTTTTATCAATTTACAGTATTAAGAGCGATTACAATGTTTATATCTACACAATTACTCATTCAGTACTGTCAATCCTGACTGGTGGGTCATATTACACATTGGCTAACTCTTTGTCCAATGGTAACGTGTTCCACATTTTGTATACAAAACCCCAACATACCGGCAGTACTTGAAGAATTTCAAAGACTCAATCACTGCTAATTGTAATTTAAAATAGATAAAGGTTTTGTAAAAACAGTTTACAAAAAGGAGATTACTCACATTGTAGTCTTAGAGTTTTCTTTAAGGATTTCCTGGTGATTATCTATTAATTACACAAATGCACACGCGTTAGTATAATAACCCAATATTTACGTTAGTAATACTCTCTCCGAGACGGTATTCCAACGACTACGTCAGGCAGAACCTCGACAGCCGTTACGGAACCCTGGATCAATCGGGCAGCGTATCTAATACGTAACCGAGGGTTATGATACTTACAACGAGGCAGGGCTTCACTAATTAGGGGGTATATTGCCCGATTATAGTTGCTACAGTATAGAATTGAGAGAGAATTTTCGTTTTTGAACTTCGACAACTGAAGGCCGATGCTCCCAATTTATAGGAGCTGATCTATGGTTCCTCGCGGCCCGCGGAAGAATAAGGTCATGCCATCGCAGCCCGCGACCTAGGGTGAGTAGGGCCTAGCTATGACTGGTTAGCACTATAGGTTCGACACACAACCCAACACGTGGCAGCACCAGGTTTCTTCTGGTGGCCTATCTGTCGCGGCCCGCGTAAGACCAAGGGGTGGTCTTCGCTGCCCACTAAGGACTAATAAAAATTGTTTTTATTTTATTTTAAATTAGATAAAGGTATTTAGGGCCAAATTTCGTATTCAGGGGACATTTTAAGACATATAGGGACATTTTAAATATTTTATAAGTGTCGGAAATATTTTGGAGGGTTGTTATACATGGAATCTAGTAGGATGCTTAGATACACACTTTAAATTTGTATTCTTATTGTATTGTATTTCATTATTCATGTTGTAATTGTTTCAAATCCTTGTAATTGACTCTTTAGAAATGAAATGAAAAACTTATTATTTAAATACTTGTCACAAATAGCGTTATGAAGTCTCTTGCAATCTATTTTGTCTCACTCCAATGTTTCCGCCATCGGTTGGGGTGTGACAGATTGGTATCAGAGCCATAACTATAGGGAATTAGGAAAAGTAGGAATGGTTTTACCTAGTCTATAGTTTTAGAGCCTTATTCTTATGTTTTGCTTGAAACTACATGCATGCCACTTTATGTGTTTCTTATTTATTCTCTTTGAGCCCTTTAAACATATATGTCGTTTTATCCTTATGTATTTTACTTGACATGCTATTCTTATGTGTTAATACATGTTTTTTTTATGTGTTAATATTTGTTTTAATATTTCATCTTTATGTACTATTCTTGAAATGTCTCTTACGTGTTGTTTTCTTGAAATGTTTTATGTGCTTATCCTTGATATTATTTATTTCGAACCAAAGTCTTTTTACACGTTTATCGAAACCACTCGTAATACACAAACGAGACGACTTCACCAAAATAGGCGTGAAACCCACAATTTGGTGAACAACTCTCAATCCATCTACTTTTTTTTTCTTTTTACATGAAATTAACCATCAAGTTAGGAGTGAAATCATCACCTTGATGGAGAAATTCAAATTTCAAATTCTAGTGGACTCTCGTCAAAGTGTTGAAATTAAATTTCGACCCGACGAGTACCAACCACACTTAGGATACGAAATCGTCAAGTTAGGGGTGAAACCCGCACCTTGTCGACTAGTTCCACTCTTTGATTTTTATAAATCCCGCCAAGTCTCAAAATTTCGATTGATATGGGACATGTAGTAACCGGAAGGGTAAATACCGTTAACCGACTTGTCGGCGAGAGTATTCCACCTATTAGGCCAAAGCATGCTCCTCAAATTCGAAAGACTTTTCGACCACTTTAGTTAGTCAAAGTTCCATTTCGGAACCATCCAAGTTTTAATCAAACCTATGTTTTACTATTATTAATCTTATGCGATGCAATTCTCTCTTTTCAAATTCGAACTTATTCTGAGATTATTTCCTTACACACATATCATACTAAATCTTTTCATATACTTAAACGTATTCCACATGGATGATTTTGAAAACGTCACCGATTAGATTTACATTTCTTATAACCACAAAATGGAGACGTATCATCGAGATAGGAGTGATTTCCTTACCTTGACGATTAACTCCACTCCCTCTTTTCTTAAAACGACCTCACCAACGAGTTAGGGGTGATTCCCTTCCCTAGGTGATCGTTACCAAAACTTTCCTTCAAAAATATTTTATTATGCAACCCCGATCATGTTTTATACCTAAATCATTTATCATTATTTAAAATACCTCCTTATATCAATTTCAAAATACATTGTTTTATCAAATGTATTCCTTATCCCATAATCTATTTCACGTAAATCACATACGCGAAATACTTAGTTATACCACCAACGTTTTGCTTCCCGATTTTCAAAATACAACGAAATGCTACCCATCAACTTAATCGGTCTAATGAACCTCTTGCCCACAAATTTCATACTTGACGTAATCACTAGAACACACTCACATTGTATCATTATACTAAGGACTTTCATCCTCAATCGAAAATCAAACCAACTTTTCTCACATTCCTATGAGATCTTAGAGTTATTATAAGATCGTTTTACTAAAACTACTTTCAGTGTTCATAAATCATTTTACTAAAACACTTTTCAATGATCACTAAGTTCATTATGCTAAATTTCTTTTAAGAATCAACGTTTTCACGAGAACTTCCAAATTTTAAATTTCTTATTCTAATGCAAGATTCTTTGAAATGATGCAAACTTATTATTTACAAAGAACTTTCTATACACCGCTCAATATGTCAATTAAATTCAAAATACGTGGGCAAGAAAACTTCGTAGGAACCGACAATTTTCAACGTACGTAAATTCTTTTAAAACAAGAGTAGCATTTCCGTTTTTTTACATAGTACATCTCACATAATCAATAGATGCTTTACAAACTTTTGACATCCACAAACTAGATTCTACATTACAAGTCAAACTCAATCTATTTTGATTTAATAAACTCAACGTTTTGCTCAAACAACTTTACGTGCATATCATTGTACATATTTTAGTCAATATCTCATGATAATTTCACTTAAACCGTTTGTTTTTACATACTCATCCTTTTGATTTTTTTTATATGCTTAAATTCGTTATGTTTCAAATAATACTATACATGCAATCATTATTATTCGTACTTGCACTCATACTCATAACAATACGTTTTATGCTCATATTTGTACTCATATTCATACCCATACGTTTTATGTTCATACTTTTACTCACATGCGTATTCATACCTAAACCTATAGTTATGCTCATACTTTTATTCATACTCATAATTCATACATTCATACCTGTGCGCGAGCGAAACCCAAGGGATTCGCTTACTTGGTCTCATACATACTAAAATGTAAATATACATTCTTATACGTTCTCATTTTTTTATTTTCAAATTATGTATACCCTGATTCATACACAACTAGTACAAGCTATGCGGATCATGCGACGATCAATATAATCACAAGTGCACACGAGATTATAGTGATAGGCGTATGAGGACCATAGAGTGTACTACTGTGTATGGTAAGACACGGAACATAACATGACGCGAATAACGAAACGTACGTAACGTGGTCAAAACATGGTGGATACGCTGCTGGTACTTCCTGTAGATAAGTGTTTTCATCATGTTACCAAACTTTCGTAAAACGTCCCATGTGAAAATCGGTGTTTTGCAGACCTTTTAGACCTAATACAAACTTTAACAACTCACAAACGCATTATATCCAATTATCCATGACGAGACCTTATTCTCAACACTCATGATCACATTGTATCCAACCTTCATACCATTCTTGTACTCGCATTCACCTACTAGATCGTTCGTTCACTCTCATACCTCTTTTGTTCCCAGTTATTCTTTGGTTTTTATATAAACCTCGTTTACAAGAAATTGGTTTAAACGCTCGAAACCTAAAATCCTTTTGCATTTAAAGCTTTCTTACAACCTACGAAGCGACCATACTTTTCATCCAAATGCATACCATTTTATACGAAAGTTTTCTTTCTTAGATAGCATATTTTAAAATACCTCTCCATTTGGATTATTTAAACTTGTTTAAGCCCACTTTGCCTATACACACATACACGTTTTACTTATGATTAATATCTCAAAACTTATTTTGAACAAACTCTTTTCACAACCCTATCCCTTTGTTCCTCAACGATTTTATACATCCTTCCCAACACGTCTCAAACTTCAAAATCTCAATTTTAGTCAATCATTCTTTTTAACCAAAATGTTTTTTTTTCAAAGTCTTCCTCTTGAATAAATTTCGGGACGAAATTTCCTAAAGGAGGGGAGACTGTAACGCCCTGCTTTTCCGCACTTTCCCTAATTAGAAAACTTGTCGTAATTCTACTTTTGGAAATCCGTCTCCTTTGTAATCGTAATTGATTTCAAGCCATTGTAAATCCGAGACTTCAGTTGTAGTAAAAAAATTGATCTTTTATATGAAATTCATGTTGTTTATACTTAACGCATACTTACGAAGATTAACTCGCAAACAACTACCATGTGTTCGTGATTCTTAAACAAACATTTGGTCACATTTTGCAAGACGCAAATTCATGTTCCTTACGCTTATTTGATACCTCAAGTCACATGTCATACATACTTGTTATATTGGTTTGTTACATATACTTATGGATAACATAATTTTTTTTACTCTTACTTTAATTCATGTTTAATATACCTTTAGGCCTTGATACATGTTCAATACACACTAGATATTGTAGGACATGTTAACCATATATAAAATACATCTTATTTATACATTTTACATCATTTAAACAACAAAAAAATATATATATATATAAAAGCTGCCAATCAGCCCTTGCAATTCAGCCATATATTGCTGAATTATCTATCTTTTTTATTGCTTAAACTCTCACCTACTTATATTAAATGCCAATCCAACTTAACCCTAATCCTTCCCGCTATAAATACCACTTATAACCAGCCTCCCTACCACTTTTGCAACACTAAAACACTCTCAAACTCTCTCCAAATCGCAGTTGATTCCATAAGTTCGAGCAGATTGATACCTTCACACAAAAGTGAGCATAACTCACTCATTTCTTATCCGTTTCACTTGATTCTTTTTCCTACTTCTTTGTATTGACCTTAGCTATGTTTCCATGGGTTTTCCCTGGAAAATTAGAGCCTAGAACGTTGCCAAAAGGGCTCCAAAGTTGACTGATTTTTTCTGTTCATGTTTCAATCTTTGATAAACTTGTTTAAACTTGAGGAAACTCATCTCAAACCTATGTCCTTATGCTTATAACCACATCTATGGTTAGTTAGGCTTAAAAACAAGGTTGAGACATTCAAAATCAGAGGTGTAAACCTCACAAACTTTTTGTTTTGTTCAAGGGTTTAACCCACAAGTGATGTTCAAGCCTTAAGCTTAATGAATGTGTGATTTAGGATTAGATTGGGCTATCCTACTTGAAAATCCACACATTGCTTAATGTTTTCTCTTAGGTTAGTTGTTCTTATTCCATTATTACTTGTAAGTTCATGACCCTCCTTCAATGTTCATAACATAAAGTGTAGTGGTGAACATCTAGAGGTACCTAAATGGAAGACTTGTTCTTCCTACCTCCTACATGACTTCAATGATACAAAGAGGTTCCTAAATGGTGGATTTATCCTCCTACCTACTACTTGACCTATATGATATAATATACACTACATACTACTTATATGTATATACCAAATAAACGAACCTTTGATAACGAATTTGTGTTCATTTGTCAAGGTGTTTGATTACATCATCTAAAACATTATGTGTTAAAGATGATTACTTTTGCATATGTACTTTCCATATTCCTTTTAAATTCCGAATCTTGACTCTAAACATACCTTGAACTTTAACCCTTATACATTTGTCCTCCCAATTTCATACACTCGTCAACACTTGGATAATCGGAAGAATTAGCAATATTGTGAGTATAGTTGACCCATTTTACCGTTTTCACACTTTTGGGTGTAACATATTTTATATACAAAACACACTTATTATACATATTCCTATGCAAATACATAACAAACAATCCAATACATGCTTACTATTTGTTATGCTTGATTCATGTTTTCTGGGTGATTCTTATGTGATGAACTTGTCATTAGCTTCGTACAAGCCTCCACTTAACATGTATAGCGCTATTGGAGTAACGCACCACCCTTGAACGAGAGTTCATGTTAGGTTTATTCATTCATACTTGCGTAAACAGAGGGTTGACTTGTAAATCGCATGCCAGTTTATACGTTAATCTTGATAACTAGGTTTGCCAT
The DNA here is from genome assembly GCF_002127325.2 of Helianthus annuus. Classification (NCBI taxonomy): domain Eukaryota; kingdom Viridiplantae; phylum Streptophyta; class Magnoliopsida; order Asterales; family Asteraceae; genus Helianthus; species Helianthus annuus. Next base: position 53,452,430 of record NC_035445.2, read on the forward strand.
GTGGATTGTTCCTTATCATTTTTATACTTATATACTACGCACCAAACTGGTATGCTTGCCAATACTTTAGTATTGAACTACACTTTTAAAACATGTTGCAGGTTTAACGATGATGTTGGTGATGCATGGAATCTAGTAGGATGCTTAGACACACTTTAAATTTGTATTCTTATTGTATTGTATTTCATTATTCATGTTGTAATTGTTTCAAATCCTTGTAATTGACTCTTTAGAAATGAAATGAAAAATTTATTATTTAAATACTTGTCACAAATAGCGTTATGAAGTCTCTTGCGGTCTATTTCGTCTCACTCCGATGTTTCCGCCATCGGTTGGGGTGTGACAACATACATGTATATTTTTTTAATTACATATAATCTGTTTTCCTTACATATACATCAACATATGTAATGTGGTACCCCATACGTAATAGGGTACCACATACGTAATATGATATAAACAAAAATACAATATTTCAAAATATACACATGCATTACCGACATGTTTATTGTTTTTTATTAATGCACATGTGCATTACCAACATTAACACAGTTACAACAAGTAAATATAACACCATCATCATGAGAATCACATAATCCGATCAACAATCATTATAGCACATATGCACCACCAACATATACTATACCAAACAACATATTACATCCTAAATTAATAAATATAACCATCTGTAATACATTATAAAATACCAATATATATGTTATTTCAAACTATGCACATGTGCAGTACCAACATTTCCTCTACCAAACAACATAATACATCATATATTCACGAACATGATCATTCGCCTCTGATAACGACAATTTTTGTTGCGATCTTCACCCTCATATTCTTAAGTTGCAAGTCTTGAATTTCTTTATCTTTGTTGAATATGCAGTCAAACTTCTCACCACTCCCTTTATACATCTCCATATGTCGCATAGCGAACACCCCGCAATCTGTGGATTAATAAAGAGATTTCGTTTACTTGTTTAATTTTTTCATAGTGATTTCACTCACTTGTCCTTCTCTTTATGCATTTTTTTCTTCTTGTGCACCTACATGTGATATATTTAATGTGTTTACATAAATGATATCAATTAAAGTGAAAGTAATAAAGGGACGCACATGTGCATAAACTCTCAACTGCATGATCGAATATTAGTCAACCTTTTTTTACCTCTTTGTTTAACCGTTGCATAATCATCTTCCATTGCATCCGGCATTTTTTTGACCCTTCATCCCTTGATTTCAAAACGTAAGTTACCTTCTTTGATTTTTTTTTTCCGTTATCGATCTACGATAATAAACAAAACAAAAAAAAACATATGATTAACAAACATACAATCTCAATGAATATGTGCATTAACATTAACTTTATCATTACTATATACACTATGCACATGTGCATCAACATAAATTACATTGTTAGCATATTCTAGCAAAATTCTGGCAAACTATGCACATGTGCATAACTATGCACATGTACAACAACATGAATGACCTTATTAACATATTCTGGAAAATTATGCACATGTGCCTAACTGCACATTTGCATCCATATGACTGACCAAATTGAAATAATTTGGCAAAATATGCATGTGTGCATAACTATGCACGTGCATTAACATGACTGGGCTTATCAACAGGTTTGCTTCGATAAAAAATAATAGACAAAACAAAAGTTACTTTCTTCGATTTTTACCTCTTTGTTTAACTGTCACGTAACCATCTTCCATTGCATGTCGCATAATCATCTTCCATTGCATCCGACATTTTTTTGACCCTTCACCCATTGACTTCAAAACAAAAGTTACTTTCTTCGATTTTTTTCCTATTGTTGATATACAATAATATACAAAAAAATAATAATAAAATAATAAAAAATAAGGTCAATAAACATAAATCTATATATATAATAAATAAATTAGATGTGGGACACGTGTCCTCTCCTGGTGCAACCATTTTGATGTTTTGGCGGGAAAATGAGGGAAAACACTTATTTTGCCATTTGGATCCCGCACTGGGTATCCATACCCGTATTTGACCAGAGTATATAATGAATGAGAAAACCCTAAATCTTCTAATCACTCATTTTTCACACCGCCATCCCCAAAACCAAGATTTCCTGTGTAGATCATGCCTTCTTGATTCATAAACCTCTTAATCGATTAAAGGTTGGATACCACGTGTTGCTCCATTTGATGATGTTATAACCCGAGATATAAATGTTTCTTTTCTTGTGTAAACCCTAGCATCGCCTTCTGCTTCAAGCATTTTCCCTCAATCGATTGTGTCTCCCAAACCCTAACCATTCAAATCCACTGTTTCATCTCTGCATCTTCCGTCGTTTTATCTCTTTCTACTTGAAAGAACCCTAGATATGTTTACTCTACGATTGAGAAAGAAACCTGGTAAGTTGTTTTTGGATCTTTAATATAATGTAAGTTTTTCATAACACAAGGCTAGGGTTTACATTCAATCCAGTGTTCTTCTATAATCTTCAGATTCTATTCTATTTGTTTTACTATTTGTTTCATTTATCTGAAAAGATTTTGCTTCAAATCTTGGAATCTTCAACTTTGGGAATCTAAATCAACTATTGGCCAGACCCAGTTCACCAAGAAGTATTTTGATGATACGTTTGAGCACAGGTGATGGTTTTTCACTTTTTATTTTGCTTAATATTATGGTTGTTTTGTCTATAATCGGTTAGTTTAGTTATTAAGATTCTGAATAATTTGTGATAATTGCTTTTGATTTGTGATTCATAGCCATGTTGTTCTTCCTCATCAAGTTGTGAAGGAATTTCTAAAGAATCGGCTTCTGTCCCAGGTATATTGTTTATTTTGATATGTTATTATTAGGGTTTGATATTTAATGATATGTGTGAATTTGTTGTCTTTCATTGAAGGTCAAAGAAACTCGATTTTTGTTATGGGTATACAAGGAATTGAAATAAGAAAATTTTAAAGCAGTTCGACTCTCAGGTTTCTTCTTTTTTTTTCCATTCGACCGATTTTTTTCGATTCATTAGTTTTCAATTTCAATAACGTTATTTTATGCCATTTTGATTATACCACGTAGCCCAAATAACCACTTACAAGTGTATAATTAAAATAAACTTAAATAATGTGACGTTGAATTACTCAAATATGGTAGGGTTGAAGGGTGGCAGTTCATTACCTGCAACCTTCCATGCAGCCATGATGGTATCCTTCTTCTCTAGACTCTGAGCCTGTGGATGATCATGATGTGGTATGTGTCTCCAAACGTGTTTAATTTAAAATGTTATTTAATAAAAATGTGTTTGGAGATCATTAGTTTGGTTTACGTAGTTTTCAAAAGTCCAAAAGTGATGTCTATTTTGGCAACATTACTTGAAGTTTCTACCATTGTTCAAGTTGTTTTAACCTTTGTCTACATTTCAGGTGAGTGTTATGGGTTGTTGGGCAATATGCAAGAGTAGAATTCAATTGGTGTTATCTGGGAAGAGAGTGATAGTGGACAACATTTTTGGTGAAATTCAATTTCTAAGATGTATAAACACTCTGACGTGTAGATGGGATAGGGAAGTGTAACTATGGGGCTGCTACGGTATGTCATCTAGGTGCTGGCTAGATTATCATTATACATATTTTTGGTGTGTTTAATATTATTTGCCATAAAAAAATACAGCACAGGCATTAATGATTGCACCCTTACTTTTTTCTAATTTGATTAAATCTTTGGTCTGATGATGTAAGTTTTTTTTTAATTTTAAAATATCATTCCTTTTCTTAATTACTCATTTGGAATTATATTTAATTCAATGTTGACCATTGTTATTTTCCATAAAGAAAGTCAGTGATCCACGATGTTGATAAATATATTCCTTTTATAATTCAACAATCACTTCAGTTTTTTCAAGTATTAGATAAGGTAATACGTAATGGGGCTTTATAAGTGCGTGAAAGGTTTTGATAACACCCCTACACCATCCCTTATGGGTATTATAGGGGCATGAAGATGGGCATTATATGGATGCGGATAACTTGCTGAGCTTAATGATTTCGATCAGTAATGCGCAGTTCAGCGGGTCAACTGATACATGGGTGTGGGTGGAGGATGCTGCAGGTGAGTTTCGGTGGCTTTGGTCAAGCGTGCTATTTATAAGGCCCGTAATGTCAATCCGATAAAGACGTTGGATTGGAATTGTTCGGCGCCCATCAAGTTAAGTCTGTTCGGCTGGAGACTAAGTTTGCGCAGGCTTCCTACGACGGATGAACTCATTAAAAGAAGAATTTGCTGGGGTCCGAATGGATGCTGTTTGTGCCAATCTGCAGAGGAATCGATATATCATATTGATTATATATAGTAATTTATTTGTATCACACATTTTTTTCTATTCTTGAAGTAATTTGTAATTTGTTTTAATTGATTTGAGTGCACACAGTTGTCTGCTGGTGCATTGAACCAATTCCTGCAGTTCTTCACGTCTAGAAAAAGAAAGATATGAATAGCATCCGCAGACACAAGGGGAAGATGGTGATTTTGAACAACATGGCCCTTGATATCAGTGGCAATGGCTAAAGGAGAACATTTTAACCAACAATGGCATTTTACACAACATCGATTCTCATAGTTTGAATCCCATTTCGGTTAGTTTTCTTTTCATGCTTTCTTTGTTTTTCTATTTTAACTAAATAATGATTGTGATTATATTGATTATTAGATTAATCTACTAAACCAAAATTAAATATGACATTGATGGAACATTACACTCGGACTTAAACAATTAAAAAAGCAAAATATGACATTGTTGATACTGGTTCATGGCCAATTTATAAAGTGAAAAGGAGGGAAGTTGAATTACTTGGTTTATGGGCCATGTGTAAGGGTGAGCAAACCTTATCTGTTAACCAATGTTTCATGCTACATGTAACAAGCTAACTGTTAACTATGTTTTCCCTCTTTCTGCAATATAGATAGGGTCCTAGATCATGTTAAGGAATATAAAGTTTCAATCTTTTTTGTTAATTAATTGGAATTGTTGATGAAGTTGTACATATTTAGTGTCATCTAATATGTGGGGTTGCTAAAAACCCTAAATATTAGGGCATTTGATCCAACTTATTTGTTATATTTATTACCCTCTTTATTAGGATTTATACAGTTGACCTTATGTATCAAAGAAGTTACTTTTGATTTTAATATTGATGTGTGGGTTTTTAATATCTGATGATATATAGGTGAGTTCATTAAGAAGTTCTATATTTGGTGAAGAAAATGTAATCAAATAGACAGTAATTTAAGATATGGTAAATACAAGTTTGACTTTTAAAGTCAAAGGGTGGAAACTAATATCAAAACAATTATAAATGTCTACTATTTTTACAATTTATCTAACATAAATCTTAGGATACTTGGAATGAATTGCTATATCTGGACTTGAAGTATAGGTAATTGAGAAATTGCAATTTTTTTCGTGTTTTATGACCGAAGGAATATGGAAATGTCGAATCTGCTCATGGGATAATCAGCGTAGAACATGTCTCACTCATGATAATCAGCATCCTAGGTGGCACTCGCGTATGCTGGCGAATGCGAAAACCGCAAAGGTATCTAGACCGTGTGGTTTATGATGAAAATGTGAAAGTTGCTCATCATGTTGTTACAGGACCAACATCATTTGCTCATGTCATTGAACTTGCAATATGCATCGTTAAGTAAATTGGGGGCAAGTATCATGTGTTTTTAATTATCACGACACGAGTCCGAGACACTTCTATGCTTATAGAATGCTCCAAAACAAAGTATGCACTTTGTCATTAACTTATCTAATACATCACATTATTTAAGTTTATTTTAATTATACACTTGTGTGTATTTTGAAATTAAAGTTATTCCTTAATTTATTGAATTTCTTAATTTATCCGTAAGTAAATTTACAATGCAGAGAATTCTATGAATCTCGGGTTCACTTACAATTACGCATTTGTTATCTAGATTATGGGTTATTATTTTTATTATTATTATTATTTATTTATTTATTTATTTATTTTTTGTAGTTTGCATCGGTTCCCGGTTGATGTTGTAGTGATGAAGTATGCTACAAGAATGGAGGGCCGCTTTCAACTCATCTAACGTTAAATTGTGCCCGTTTGTTATAAAGCACAACCCATTTCATTCATTAATATAACTTTGCATTTTTTATTTATACACTTTAGATTTATATAATTTAAAATGATTTCAAAGGTATGGCTTATCAGATGAAATAAGTTTTCAAATGGGTCAACCCGACATGCCCGTTTCGACCCTAGCATGTCTTAATCTGTTACCCATCATAACCATCCTGCTACCTCTAGCATGAACGTTTATATTGAAATATTAAGATATTTTTTATATTGAAATATTACTGATGCTGTAGTCGTGCAACGGATTCTAAATCCTACCTTATTCATTCCTGAGTTGGACCATCACTCATATTGGAAAGACAACAGGTGAGTGAGATTATAGAATGAGTTGGGAGGGGGTAAACCGATTTGGCAATATTCTAATAAGGATTCGCAGGTTTGTTATTACCTCAAATTTTATTCAACTTGTGATGGATACTTGATATGATGGTGAATTGGTGATCAATGATTAGATGTATGGGGCATGCCAGTTTGGTAATACCTTTTTTATATGAAAATAAAAGAGTAAAACGTTGGGAGACCAATTGAGCACTTTCTTAGCTTTTGACGTGTTTCTTTACGCTCTTCGTCTAGCCTTGGCTATGAGATCTTGTGATTGGAGAATTTCCCGCTGACAAAGGTCAAAGGCATGGTCCGCAACAAGCAAATTCTATTGTTAAATTTTTCCAAAAATCCAATAAGTCAATAAGTTGTTTCAAAAAGCTTAGCCAAACATACCCTTATAACATAAATAACTAAGCTAATAAAAAATATGACGTTTGAAAACATGTCTTTTTATTTGATTCAAAGACACACTTAAAAGGTTATTAGCTTTACACGAAAACTATGAATACACATGGAGACAAAGTTAGGATACTGATGAAACGGAACAAATAAATTATTGTGGGGAGGGAAAGAAGATACTAATGACTTTGAAAATGTTGTTTATGTACTTTTTATTATTGAAAACTAAATTTTCCTAGCCCGGGATGTTCCCGGGTGATAGCCTAGTTATCAATATATATGTGCATTAACGTTAACTTTATCATCACCATATACACTATGCACAAGTGCATAAACATAAACGACCTTGTTAACAACATATGCATCAACTTTATCATCACTACATTAACTATGCACATGTGCATCAACATAAACGACCTTGTTAACAATCTATGCATCAACTTTATCATCACCATATTAACTATGCACATGTGCATACCTATGTGCACATGTGCATTAACATGACCGACATTATCAACAGGTAATGTTTGCTTCAATAGAATAACCTAACCATTGCCAACTCAACTTCTATATTACAACCAAATATATTTAAAATTATTCAGTAACAAAATCTAAATACAAAAAAAACATACCTACCACATTACAAGTCGGTGTATCACAACAATTACCCCGAATCCCTCAAACATCATATACATCAAACCATTTTCGCTAATGCAGATATGAAACTACCATTTAATCGTCATATTAACATATAAAGGATCTGAATCGACAATTAATCATCATGTTAACATATGAAAGTGCAAAAACAAATTGTATAAACTTACACATTCACAGAACTGTGTAGCATCATGTTACGATGAATCCATTTGACGTTTGTTCTTCAGTTTCTCCTTATTTGTGCCGAAATCTTCAATGATTTTGTTATTATCGCCCTAATTTCGGATATGATGAGTATATGATGGATGATTCTTTTCTTATAGCCCTAATTTGAATATATGATGGATACATGATGAATTATACGATCGATATGACGAATTTTGGGGGATTTGGAGTGTGAATTATAAGATCGATATGACGAATTTTGGGGGATTTGGAGTGTGACGTGAACTGAGATGATGAATTGTGTAGAAATTGATGGATCTGGACATGAACTGAATAAAAAAAGGATTTAATTGTTGTTTGAAGTCCATAAAGAGGAGGAGTGGCAGCTGATTTGAATTTTATTATGTATTTACAGTAATGCCCCTTGTTTACATTGGTTCTCACGGTTCTCGCAATAAAGGTGGTTCTCGTATGAACCCCACCCTATATATATTTATAGGGGATGGTTCAAATGAAAATCACTTTTATCGCGAAAACTCGAAAACTAACTAAAAAAAGCCTAAAAAACATCAAAAATTGTTTTTTTTCAATTTTTTATAAAAAATCGCAGGTTTTTTATATAAAAAAATTAAAAAAAAATTGTATTACACATGTGTATGTGTACTACACATGTGTAGTATTACACATGTGCACTATAAATTTTTTTTTTAATTTTTTTATATACTAAAAGTAGCGAAAATTGGTATGCAAAAAAAATGGTATGTTTTTTGGCTTTTTTAGTTAGTTTTCGAGTTTTCGCGTTAACTAGTGGTTTTCAATTGAACCTTCCTTCTATATATATATATATATATATATATATATATATATTTCAAAATAATGACAAAAATCAAACAACTCAAGTGGTGCAGTGAAATTGACACATTAAGCACAAATGAATTAGCACATAAAAAAGATTGTTGGTCGTATGTTTTGGGTTTCAAGTGGTGCACTGAAACTGACACATTAAGCACAAACGAATTAACAAATAAAAAAAGAAAAGAGTAAACTGCCATCTTGGTCCTTGTGGTTTGGTCAATTTTGCCACTTTAGTCCAAAACTCAAACTTTTTGCATCTGGGTCCCTGTGGTTTCAGTTTCATTGCCATTTTGGTACAAAAATGAAATCAGGTCATATTTGTCTTATAAAATCCTGTTATTTTGTCATTTTCTGCAGGGGCAAAATGATCATTTCTCTTTTATAAATAAATACCATATTTTATAAGACAAATATGACCTGATTTGCCCCTGAGGAAAATGACAAAATTGCAGGATTTTATAAGACAAGTATGACCTGATTTCATTTTTGGACCAAAATGGCAATAAAACTGAAACCACAGGGACCCAGATGCAAAAGGTTTGAGTTTTGGACTAAAGTGACAAAAGTAACCAAACCTCAGGGACCAAAATGGCAGTTTACTCAAAAGAAAATAAAGACAAGAAGAACACAACAATTTTATATGGTTTGGATTCGACGTGAATCCTACATCCACCGCTACAACTAGATATTCTTATTATGCTTGGTACAAATATTATATAATAGAGATACAAATATGGTTTGTAACTTTGGCCCCAAGAAAACAATTATGGATCAAAATAGGCCCAAAGTCTTCTAAGCATCCACTAAGCCCAATAATAAGTAAAACAACTTCAAACCAAACAATCTCCCACAACACTAAACTCTGTCCCACATAATTACAGTTGATTATTCTGACCCAAACCATATTCGCACAACACCATCTAGAAAAGAAAACAATGATCAAGAGTAAAAAAATAACTTGGTGGCGGATTTGAAATTTCCTATCAATCTTCAAAGAATTCAGGCTCCAATCGACTTTAGCCACAAAAAAAAAAAAAAAAAAAAAAAAATCAACAACCAATGCATAAATCACTGACCCTCAAATCTGAAACAGGACCTACAACCGACGGCTCCAAGCGTTTCGACCAAAACCTAGTCGTCTTCATGTGTTGCTAGTACTTATCCAAGATCCTCCAAAGAAACCCTAATCCACAATCTGTGAAACTCGGAAAATAGTGGGAAGATCGAACAAAACTTTTGAGTCTGAAGCTTCGATACCACTTGTTACGTATCAAACGACGCAGTGGAACTGACACACTAAGCATAAATGAATTAACATGTATAAAAGAAAATAAAGGCAAGAAGAACATGATAATTTTACGTGGTTCGGATTCGATGTGAATACTATGTTCACGGGCTGCAACCAGATATTCTTATCATGTTTGGTAGAAAGATTACAACACATAAGTAAAAAACTTCAAAGCTAAAACCCGATGTTGTACCTCATACAATGCAAGTCGTGTGTTCTAATCTTCCCTGTTAGCTTTTGATATTTTTTCAACCTTTTTATTTTTAGTTTATATATATATATATATATATATATACATATATATATGGGTATGATCAAATAAAAAGTTAATTTTTTCTAAAGGGTTATTTGACAACTTCTGAATAATTGTGATGTTACATAAACACTGATTTTTACTTGTATTTACCAGTGAATACAGTTAATTATGGATATATCACCGCTTAAGAAATCATCAAGCATATGTTATATGTATTGGTCAAAAAGTGGTTATCGTTTTCCTAAAATAGTTATAAAATATTGCTGTTTATCATTTGAATCTACTATCATAGAAGATGGCTGAATATATGCTTCATAGCAAGGTGATGCCATTGGTTGGAGCTTTTTTGTTTTTAACTGTAACAATATATAAGAGGTATAATTAAATGATTGTGCCCTCTAGAACTTAATATTAAGTATGGGTATGAAGCATCTTAATGCATGCATTTGAAAAGGTTTAGAAGCACAATTGAGTGAGTAAACAATATATTATCTTAATTAAAACATCATGCTCCTAGGCTATAGCCTATAGCTTTGGAATTCCTTTGACTTGAGCCTTTTAAGTTGTGGCTTTTGGTTGAAGATAATAGACACCAAAGTGTTTTGTGCTACTTTTAGGTTATATTCTTCGCCATGTTTATTATTTGCAAAAAAAAAAAAAAAAAAAAAAAAAAATTCAACATTTTTGGTAATTATTTTCCCTACTATTTTATTACTTCACTTTATTCTTGTGCTATTTTACTTTTTTGCAAAATATATATATATATATATATCAACATTTTTGGTAATTATTTTCCCTACTTTTTTATTACCTCATTTTTGCCTTACTTTATGGTTAAATTACTTTTTAACTACAAAAAAATGTCATTGTAGTGCCTTCTATGGTCAAAAACTTTAATTCCTATATTTATTCAGGATTTTGGTATGTGGAGAGTAAATATTAGTTAAATTGTAATAACTTTCATATATATATATATATATATATATATATATATATATATATATATATATATATATATATATATATATAGTGTAGCTTGCGAACTGAGTGAACTAATCCTGGCCATACACGTGTGTAGATCAATGGCCAGGATTTGATGTTGAAATACACTAGTGTATTTTACGATTTGATGATGAGATCCTGGCCAGACACGTGTGTAGATCAATGGCCATGATTTGTTCACTCAGTTCGCAAATACACTAGTGTTCACTTTAGAACCCCACCATATATATATATATATATATATATATATATAGAGAGAGAGAGAGAGAGAGAGCTAAATGTCATTTTAGTCCCTATGGTTTGGATCATTTTGCCAGTTTAGTCCAAAGGTTTTATTTTTCGTCTGTGGATCCAAAAAGGTTTCATGGTTGCCATTTTAGTCTACTGGGTTAACTTCATCCATTATTTATGTTAACAAGAAGGGCAATTCGGTCATTTTATATGGCTGAATTGCCCTTCTAGTTAACAGAATTACATATAAAATGACCGAATTGCCCTTATTATTAACAAAAAAAGGATGAAGTTAACCCAGTGGTCTAAAGTGGTAACAGTAAAACCTTTTTAGACTCACAAACAAAAAATAAAACCTTTGAACTAAAATAATAAAATATCCCAAATCATAAGGACTGAAATGGCATTTAACTCTATAATATAACACTTAAAAAGTTCACTAGGTACTCAATTTTAATATTTGATGCCGTTAGTCTTTAGACGAGAGATACCAAGTTTGATTAACTTGGGATCTTACTTGAGCGAGAGTCAAAGATTCCCTTTTACTTGTCTTTTAATATTTTTAATTATTTAATATCTTATGATTTATTTTAATTATTTAATATCTTATGATTTTTAATTATTTAAATGTTTTCAAAGAGCCATAATTAAAGTTTACACCTAATATAATTCCTACTGAATTAACCAAGTGGGGAATTTAGGTTTCATGAATTACCCTTGCAACCTTTTATTTTCAAGAAATTTGTACCGACACCCTTCACAAATCATCTCTAAGCTTGTTGAACAACATGTCTTGGATTAATTGACATTTTAATCTATATATTTTGTTGTTTTCTAAAGCGAAAATCGAAAGTCACGTCACGTTCTATGAAAGGTATTATAAGTATAACGCTAAAATACGCATCATCCAAAAAGGATAAGTTTATGCTTAGATAGATGCGTTACATGATGCCGTAGCAACATCATTTAGTTTAAATCCATGTTTAATTAGTCAACTAATAATTCTCTTTTCAAATCATATTCTAAATCCATGTAAGCATAAACAAGTTTTTATGCTTCTTAAACCCTAAAGTATGTGGTGTGACACTTCTAATATTATTTTCAAAATACAATCTACTTAAATCAAAGTATATTTTATGTAGACAATTTGCCTCTATTTAAAAAAAAGTATTATTACAATAATAATATTATAAACACGTGATAATGTAAAATATTTTTGTGATTTTGAATAACTTATGAGTGGTAGATCGCTAAAGTTGCCTACTTTTCTTTAATATGTAGTGTTTTATTTTTTACATTTTCATAAATCTGATTTAACTGCACCAAAATCAAGCAACAGTATTAAATATCAACCGGTCCATTTTTCATTCAGCAATACATTATTTTTATGTATGCGTACATATAAATATAAATGCTAAATAGATATATTTGGGTTATGGCTGTTTAAAAAAGATGTGGAATATGGTTGAGGGGTTTTAGTGGTTGAGTTGAGATGATGAACGCAAACACAATATATATTTGTTAGTGTCAAAGATATCGCTTCAGCCATAACACACTAAAGCCATGCAACGAGAACGCGACCTATATAATCCATTTATCTAAACAAGTCAAATGAGTTGACAAAAAGGCTGGCATGTTGTAATCAAGTTGTCGGGTTAAACTCATAACCAAATACAAATACAAGTTTAACATATCAACTCAACACATAACATATTTGTCAAACACGTTAGACTAGCTATCCCAAACATAACTATTATATTAAGAATCGACACATCATATTTACTAAACAAGTCGGTCTTAGGAGGTTAGTTCTAAAATGAGGTCTTATGTATTTGAATCCAAACTAGTGAAAGTTCCTTCATGTAACTAATGTATGTATTATAAAATAAAAAAAGGATTGGATTTAAATAATCTAAATTTTTACCATTTACACTAACCACCCCAAAACATAACCATTCATATAAGAATCAACACATCATATTTTGTAAATACCTTAAACAAGTTGGTCTTATGAGGTTAGTTCTAAAAAGAGTTCTTATATATTTGAATCCAAACTAGTGAAAATTCCCTATGCAATATATGTATTATACAAGAAAAGAATATTAGATTTAAATAACCTCAATTTTCATCATTTAGATGATAATATTTATGTCTTATTAATATTGTACCACATCACTCTCAACTTTTAACTTATGTAGTGATGTAGCACTTATTTAGTGACATGACATCTGACGTGGCATCTGAAGTCAGCTAACTGAGTTAGTGTTCAGTTAGTTCGGGAGTAGCAAAGAAAAATAAGTTGAAAGTTGGGAGTGACGTGGTATAATTCATAAGTTGGGAGCGCTATTAGCCAAATAGTAAAAGTTAGGGTTATTTAATTCCAATATTCCTAAAATAAAAGAACTTATTTACAATGGTATTATGTATAATTACACAAACCGTGACATGCCCAAAATTATATTAACATGTCTTTTACATCAATCAAAAACCATAAAAAATATCGATATCGATGTTATTTGATCGGTATTAGTTTGATTCAGTATGATATCGATGCTCGATATAGCATTTTCAATAAAATTTATATCGTAACGTTAATACCTATATTTTTATAAATTATTTTTTTGTTAACCTTTAGGGTGGAGGGTATGATTCAAACACTTTAGGGTGTTTGAGTTTTCTCTACCCAATGATATAAAGTCATGTCAACCCCCCTCCCTCTTTTCACTCCCCATTTTCTACTCAAACACTAGGAGTGATTCAAACACCCACTCAATTAAAAAAATAAAAAATTTCATTGGCTCTCTCTCTCCTCTCTCCTCTCTCTCCCCTCCCTTTGTTCTTCTTCACCTTCGGTGTATACTCACCGAAAAAGACCCTCTCTCCTCTCCCCATTCAAACACCCGGTGTCATTCCCCCCTACGGTAACCCCACTCCCCCATCCACTCCCTGATATCACATTGTCCCCCCTTATGTGTCATATATTTGGACGCATCATTGAGCTCTTAACAAGATTTTTCAATGCTTCGAAAAATTTTAACATGCTTCATACATTATGCTATCCTTTTGTTGATAACTAGTGAGATTCTCGCGTTCCGCGGCAGGCTTACGAACGTTATCGGCTCGTTAAAAGAGATGCGATCGGCTCGTTATAAGAGGTAAGCCCAAAAAGATATGGAGACATGTTTTATATCGATCAAAAACTATAGAAACAATATACTGATACCGGTACCAATTTTGTTCAGGTGAGGCATCGGTTCGGTTACTAGCACTAGCTATAGCATACGGTACTTAAAATACTATATTGACAATACAAGTTTATTTAAATCAATTTTATGTCGTTACGTCGAGATTTTTAATCAATTTTACGTCGTTACGTTGAGAAAATCATAAAAGAAACAAATACAGTACAAGTACCCATATAGTTTGAACCATAATGATTCGGTTCTTCATGGTAAAGAACAAAAAAAAATCAACTACATTTACTCATTGGATTAAAAATTTTATCGAATTGTAGATTAAAATAAGAATGTTGCAATGGTTTATTGAAAGCTTTATATTATGTTAACCAAATAATAAAAAGGTAAACGGTGACGTAACATATAAAAAAACTCAACGAATATTGTATTACCATATCAAGAAAACCATAAATCCAAATACAACACTGGTGTCGATGTTCGCTAGAATAAAAAATCTCATCGAATCGTAGATAAATATAAACACGTTGCAAATTTATACTCAAAAGTTTAGTAAATGTGATACTATATTACTCAAATAACGAAAAGGGTAAATGACTTATAAAATGTCATATTATATTGCTTAAATAAGGAAAAGGGTAAATGACAACAATTTATATTGTTGTGTACAACTCAATTTCAAATAAAATTTATGTCAAAAGGTATAGATAAAAGGTAAACGACATCACTTTATATCATTGGATACAATTCAGAATTTTATAAAACATCGTATTTTTAAGTCGTAAGCGAGAAACGAAATCTATTCAAAAGAAATTATAACAACAAAAAATTATAGTAATTATATTAAAAAATAATTATAAAAAACAAAAAAGGTTTGATTTACTCCATTTTAACAATGCACTACAAAAAAGAAATATTTAAAAAAGCAAAGCTAAAAAGCTAAAATATGTTAGTTATCCAAATGTAATAATTAAAATACAACACTATTCATAGCCCTTGAAAATATGTAATTTAAGAAAACTAGGTTTAAAGAAGTTCGTTGCGTTGCGACGAATTTTTTTTGTTATTTAGTCTGTGTTTACAATGTGTTTTAAAATCACTACGAGCGTGTTGCAAACGGAACTGCTGACAAGAATAAAAAGAAAATGTAGAAAAAAAACACTAAAAGATAACCGAAAGAAAATCAGACAAAAAAGTTGTATGGTAACGATGTTGTTCGTATGAAACCCGTGGTCAGAGATGAGCAAATTGTTCTGGGTACCGGTACCAAATTTGCCGAACCGAAAGATCTTAAGTGCCAATTCGGTACCGACTTTTGGCGTTACTGGTACCGGTTCACTACTGTTTTTTACATTCATATACCTGTATCGTAACCGGTATTTTCTGTATCAGTACGGATTCTGTATCGGTTGGCACCGAGCTCATCCCTACGCCTGAAACTAAAAAAAAGAAAAAAATTAAAAGTTGAAGAAAATCAACAAAAAAATGTTGTACGATACCGTTGTTCGTACGATAACCTTGATCAGGGATGAGCAAACGATACCGGGTCGCAGCACTGAATTTCCCGAACCAAAAGATTTCCAATATCAATTCGGCACCAACTTTTGGTGTTTTCTGTATTAGTGATGGTTTTTACCTTCATGTACTGATACCGAACAGGACCGTACCGGTCGATACCGGTACTAGTTCGATACCGGTTGACACCAAGCTTATCCCAACCTCTGATATAAAAAAACGATTAAAGTTAAAAAGTAAAGAAAATAACTATTATTATAGTATTAAAATAATAAAATTATTAAAAAAACTATATATTATTATAATATTAAAATCACTATTCATTTCAATTCGTTTAGTAATATATACTAATAATGTATTGCAACATGAAAAACTTAAATTTATAATTTTTCTTCTTTTTTTTTTAAATTAAACTTCATTAGACACATCTTCAAAGGCAAGAGACAAATACATACAAAGCATGCCTTCAACTCAAAAATGCCAAAAATTACAATTCCCATCGAATGTCCATGTAAGAAGACTTATTTCTTAACCAAACAAAAATAAATTTAACTTCTTCCAAGACATCCTGCGGCCTGTTTTTAATATCTTGAACAATCATATTATTTCTTCCTTTTCAAATATACCAACACATTATTATAGTTAGACCATGAATGATCTTCTTAGCTTTCTTCCCTTTGTTTAAAAATCTATACACTTCCAGAAGATCTCTAACTGAGAAGCTGAATAGCGATGGTATATCACACCAAACGCTTGGTTCGAGAATATGCAAGCCGTGAAAAGATGTTCTGGTGTTTCCTCATGTTCTTCACAAAACCACACAAAACCATTGTTATGTTCATGTTTCTCCTCCTCGAGTATACCATAGTAGCTAGTCTATCAAGGTTTGCCCTCCAAACCATGATATTACATTTATTGGGCATCCCCTTACACCATTCAAAAACATTTGTCGAAATGTCCCCCAGTCCTCTTCCTTCATATTCTTGACCGACTTAACCAAAAAATTACCCAAATTGTCACCCGTCTACTAACTAAAATTACATTTAAGGGGCATCCATTTACACCATTCAAAAACATTTTTCGAAACGTCCCCCTTGTCCTCTTGCTTTATAATTGAAATTGAAGTATTGATTTGTTTTTATGGCATGAAAATCTTCCCTTTTTTTGGCACTAACCACAAAGGGGCCAAGATACAATGAACCTTAAAGATAATTAAAGAGGAACTCAAAATTGCATTTGTTACAAGTTAAAACGTCGGAACGAATAATTATCAACTTTTACTAAATTTTTCTATTTATCAAATAAGGCTGCTAAAAGATTTGGTGGGTCGAAATGTGTCATCTCAATAAATTAAAATGCTGAATATTAAAAAAAAAAATGAGAAATAGGCAGAGAATCGCATTTTATTTTTCTTTTCTAAGTAAATATATCTAGTTATTTTTTTTTAGTTTTAAAAACAGTTAATTTCATTAAAATGGCAAAATAATAAATTACAAACAAGTGTCAGGTAAACGGGCAACAAGCTGCACCGCAACTCGTTGGACCCTATTTAGGAATTCCACGGCCTGTGGGGCTAGGGAACCAAAGTATCAAAAACAAATGGGATAAAACACGTGTTGATTCTCTAAACAAACCTTCTCATGTTTAGCGACCTTGCCTGATTCCGCCTTCAACGCGGTCTGGCCAGTAACAAACTCATTATCCCTGAGCCCAACAAGAGGGGACACTCCTGTAAGGTCCACACAAGCGTGTTTTCCCCTGGCACACTCAAACACAAAAATGTCAGCTAATCGAAGAGTAGACCTCCTATAGAGCGGATCCGTCAGAAAGTTCACCGGAGAATCCTTTTTGCCGAAATCCTTGCCCGCTTTAGAACATCAAACAAAATATCCCTTATCAAATTATGTCTGTATTTAAAACCAGGTAACTCATTACAATGGACCGCATGCTTGTCAAAAGTATCTAAACAAACCTTGCGGCAAACTGGGCAGGGCTCATCAACCGGAAACAGGGGATCATTAGCCGGTACTTAAGAATTGCCCGGTATTCCACTGTCGACATGTGTTGGCCTAGTCCTTCAATGGGGATGACTGTCAGAAAATCCTGAGCATGAGGAGCCCGGCGACAATCAAACACGGCTTTCTGACGAGGGGATGACTAAACTTCTCTCCTAAACTCTGGACATTTCTACTAAATAAGGCACTCGCCAAAGCATTCTGGGCTTTAAGGGGGGCGGTGTCCTTATTAGAGAAATCACCAAGATCGAAATCAGGAAGGGGCATGTGCATACAATCCAACTCATACACATAATCAGAATCTAACCCGTTGGATATGACAAATTTTTAAAACTATTAGACGTGTTTATCTGCTGATATCTTCTTTTGATATAACAAGTCTTTAAAGTTATTAGACGTGTTTCTCTATTGACATCTTGTTGTTACAAAATAAAAACTAGTATTGAAGACCCATGTGTAATTGCGGGTCCATTATCATATAAGTAATTTAAATAAACTATTTATGGCAGGTCTGTAAAAATCTAATTGCATGCCTCACATGCCTCCAAGTCATGCTACAACAAAACCACGGTTCACACCCCTCCTACTGAAAAACAACCTTGCAACTCCAAATTAAAATTAAGTCTCCACCGTAAAAATAAACTTGTAAAATCAAAATGGAAACTGGATCTCTGTAGTGGAAGTGACATAATGGAGAAGACGTATGTGGATGGGTATTTGATTAGTCATTAGATATAGTTAACCAATGATATTACATTTAAAAAAAAAAAAGATACGTGTTAATAGCACGTCAATAGTTAAGTGAAGTGTGAACACATCAAGTCATAATCTTTTAAAGTTTATCGTTTCACAAGCTAGGTTTGATTAATCTATTATATATAATAAACATAAGAATTTGGGCTGACGTGGCAGCTCCTTAGAGCTTCTGACAATGGGTTTTGGCGGGAAACTGCTCGGGTCAAGAAATGGGACGCGGACCCCGTTTGGTGCAATCCGACCTGTGAATTCGAATCCTATATAAACTGCCATATTCTCATACACGCTTCTTTTCTAAAACCCTAGATATTAACTTCGTGTTCCTTCTGGTTTACTCATCTCCGATCCACGATTCAAGCTTCAATCATAAGGTAAGAAATCTTCTATTGCTAATACTTAATCCTTTTGTTTATCTGTTCTATGTTATATCTTTCATTTCGTCTTTCCTTTTCTCCCTCAAAACCCTAGGCCGATGTTGTGAGCCTTTTCTGATATCTAAAATATCTCACTGTCCCAGCCAGCTTGAGTGTGCTTTTTTCGGCTACCGGTTTTGTCATCCGAATAAAATAGGCGGTGAGTTGTGTATGGGTTTGAATCACCAAAAGGTTAGTTATAGTTGGTTTTGGTAGCGTTTAATGGACTGAAATTGAAAGTTGATTTGTGCATTCTGATGGTTACTTATTGCTTTCTATTTGTGTGTTCATCTACTTATATAATTATTGTCTCGATTGATTCTTTGAATCTCAATCTTAGACTTGCTATTTGTTCTCGATCTTATGATTTTGATGAATATATGGTGATTTTGTACAGAGTGGTGAAATTTGAATCTGAATTGACATTTCGATAGGTGGAGTTCTTGTTTTGGTTTTTCAGATCTTGCAATTAGTAGGAAGAAAGATGACCACATAAGGTTATTAAATTTACTTGCTTTTGGTCTTTTTTTTCAAGTTTTTTTAATATCAGAAGACTCTGGTTCAAGGTCATGGAGTACTAGAATGTGTTTTGTCATGATTTTAGGGTTTGTGGGAGACATGGGAGTTGATTTTCCTATTTTTGCAGAGAAAGTAAACTGTTTTTTTTTTTTTGCAGAGAAAGTCAACTTTCTCTCCTCTTCACATCTTCAAGCACTGGTGCAAGTCTACTGAGTTCTGTATCCAAGATGGTGATATAGGTAATAGGAATACAATCTCATTATGTAAAAAAAAATGTAAATGTGGTGTGTTTTTTAGTTTTTTACTAATAGCCTTGACATGTGGGCATGTGGCAGGTTTTTGTATGAAAGATCCAATGAACCGACTAATTAAGGTATAAGAAACGTAGACGAATCAAGTTATAAGAAATGTGGTTGATTTGGGATAATTCCCATTCCTTGATATTTGTTTGGTTGGAAATGCCTTTGCTAAAAAAAGTTTTTTTTATCTATATCCATACACAGATGATAGTGGAGGAGGTGGAGGAAAACGGGGATGGTTGTTTTATGATACCGTAGGAAGAAAGGTTGAGAGATTCCAGATTCGCTATGTATCGACACCGTTATCACTAAACTACTGCACCAACACATATGCTCTTCTGGCAGATCTTATATTGTCAAAAACAATCTTCTCTCTAGGATTTTATAAGGTCTTTCCATCCCAAAAATAGTCATTGATATTGCAGGTATGTAGTCTCTATTATCAGCATCAGACATATTTTGTTTATATGGTGGTGTTAATGGGTTACTAGAATCAATTCTGGATGCAGGTATGGTTTTCCCTTTAGGTTGTGACTTATATTAAACAGGGCAAATACAAAATAGCTATAAGAGGAACGAGCCAAATGGATCTTAAGTCATTGAAGGTGCCATATGAAAGTCTTATTTTGTTTTAACTCATATATTTACATTTTTATTGTAATTATATCCCTTTTATAATCATAAATCCAAACCTCTTCCTCTGCTTCTATCTTCTTAAGCCCCCAAACGGTTGCTGGTGTTAGGTTCCCAGGGCAACGATGGTGATTCATTCGTTGATTGTTGTGTAGGTATATTTCTGTTCGTTAATCTAATCAATTGATTCGGTCCTCTGATTGTTGTTTGATAATCTGTTTATTTCGTTTGATATGTTGTTTGATTATAGATAGATGATCGATTGAGCGGACTACAAGTCTTCAAAGGAGATTGGGAACTACACACACGATTTGAGGTTTTGGGTTTCAATCCAACCCGTATAATTTCTTCTCAAAATCTCTCTGATCCTTCCATTTTTTTAGGTAAAGTTCATCAACTATATCACTTCAAATTGTTAATTTTGTGTTACATTAATTCTTAGATCAGAGTTTCGCATCCGATGTGAAATTGTTTTGGTTGAATGTTGTTTGTTTCCTTCAAATTCACAAATTTTTGGTACTGGGTCAAGGTATTTTTGTCCGATTTGTTGTTTGTGTATCGTTTTGGAGTGTGTGTGGAGGATTTGATTGGAAAAAAGGTGTGTAAAATCATCGGTTTTGTGTGAGTTGCGCACCAAGTGTTTGTGTAAATGCCTAAAAGAATTCTTTTTTGTATTTAGTCATTTATTTTTTTTTATAAATTTCATTGTGACTGATGAAATCGAATTGAAATATAGATGGGCATAAAAAACAAAACAACAATGTGTTGGTGACTTGGTTTTAAAAAGCGAGAAGTACACCAAGTCAACATGGTCTAAAAGCGAGGTGCAACCGCGCAAGGTGATGTATGAAACTTTTTTTGCGGATTATGACCTAAATAGGCATCTTATGAACCTTTTTCTTGCTGATCATGACCTAAATAGGCTTTTCATGTTCGACTTGTAGGAGCGTCCAGACAACCAGCTAGACAACGCAGCCCGTGGCCCAACTGTATTTGCAAAATTTGCTTCCATCATTTCGAAGTCTTTGCTGATCTCTATTGTTGTCACTCATGGTTGCGATTCTGGAATGCACAATGGGGCTCTTGAGGTACTTTTTCTTTACCTACTTTTTTAATCTTATAACTATTTCTCCTGCTCTAACTTAACATTAGCTGATTCAGCTCTCTTCCAATGTGTAGTATATCTAATTTACTCAATCACTGTCATGCCAAGCTCAAGAGTTTAAACATCCTTAAAAAGATAAGTTTACTTTTCTTGAGCTAGCATCAACTATTAAACAATTTTTATAGTTATGCATTGTTCTTAGGGTTCTTTTTTTATTAGAATATGCGTTGCACTTTTTGTTAATTTTGTTGAGTGAATATGTTGTATTGGTTCAGGGTAGGACCTTGAAGTGTTCGCTTTTTGAATCTCTAATAGAGAGACATGTAATTTCTCTAATTAGGGGGGGGGGGGGGTTAACGAGTCAGGTAAGCACACAATTTTATAACTTATAAGTTCATGATCATATTCTACTAAAATTTAATATGAGACTGTGAGTCTCATAATCATATTCAGTTTGTTCATGTTGATCTTTCTTAATGTTGCAGTCCAAATATCTTTATTTAATTACCAACACTATATGCTCACAATCACGATACAAAATATGCTAACACTGCTTTCCTGACCTCCTTATAGATTCGTGTATGATGAAAGTTGTGGTGAATACATGTATTATGAATACTGACTTGTTGAGTAGGAAAAGGTTCTGGGGAAATATGGGGAGTCCAAGTACCATATACATCTCAAGTACCATATACTGGTTTGTGCAATGGCCAGAGACCATTGCTTATATCTTGAATGTTATTTTACCCAGAGATTACCAAAATAACTCCATTTTAGACATCAATGGAAAATTAAAGTCCACCTGTAAATGCTAGCCTAAGGTATGATGTCTTCCTGTGCTTCTTTAGCTAGATGTATGAGTAGAGTTGGGAAGATGTGTTGGTCGGGCTGGTTCGACAAGGTCGGGTTGGCCAAGAAACCCTTTTTACCAACATTTAGTAAATAACTAATGTATTATATATGATTACAAAACAATAATATGCCAATGATTTAAAACCTTTAGTTTCGTCCATTTCAGAATAGAGATTAAAAATAAACCTAATTCAACCCTTGTTGGTGCATGCATCTGTCGACTTCGTCTTGTATCGAGTCTTAGTTTTAGATTGTTAGATAAGGGCACGTTTTACGAGAAAACTGGAGATTGTATGTGTTTTAGTTGATAGTTTCGCTTATAGTGACATAGGAAGTTTCGCTTATATGTCAACATTTAGTTCCGCTTGAATGTCAGCTAAAGGTTTCGCTTGTATGACATGTATACTCAAGCGAAACCTCAGCACCTATATATAGCATTATAAGCGAAACATTTGTAGAAGTCTTGAATACTCGTACCGAAGTGCTGCCGGATCAAGATTTGGATATAATCAGTGTCAAATCAATGCAAAAAGGTGTTTAAAGTGATTTGCTAGCTGTTTCTACGTTGATTACTTGTTTTCCGCACCTGTAATTGACGAAAACTCCTCTGAACGACTCGTTCGATCGAGACACGATCCTACAAGTGGTATCAGAGCTTCAGGAGGAGGAGTTCTGCAGAGAATAGCTGGAATTCGTCAAAATTTCTCACTTCTACACCTTCTTTCTTCAGTTCAGAAAGTTTCACAGGTCAAAATCAGCTCAAAATCTCACGGATTGTGCGTAATCAGATATAAACAAACCCTGGAAAGTTTGGTATTAAAATTCGCATTAAAATGGGTCAAAATTAGCTTCCGAGTAGGTTCCGCTTATACGGACACTTCATAGTTCCGCTTGAGTAAACGTGTTAGTTCCGCTTATTGTTACACATTATCAGGAGTTCCGCTTCAAGAAACACACATACTTTCGCTTTTGTGTCACCATATCAAGAAGTTCCGCTTCAAGAGTTCAAATAGTTCCGCTTTTGTGTACACTTCGCATTTAGATTCGCTTATTTGAACCAAGAAGGTCCGCTTGTTTGAATCAAGGACTTTCGCTCATTTGGTCAACTACGTGGTTCCGCTTATTTGACATCACTGGTTCGCTTATTTGGACTAAGTAGGTCCGCTCGGTTGAACAACAACTAGATCCGCTCTTTTGAACAAACATCAGTCTCGCTTATTCGAACATACTAGTTTCGCTTTTGTGAACAACTTTGTAGATTCGCTTTTGTGAACAATCTGGTTCGCTTATAAGGGCTGTTGTGAAAATTGTTAAAAAATTTGAAAATGGACGAGGAATTTTTCAACGCATTCGCTACTCCGGTTACACCGATCACTTTTGCACAAAATACAATGCTCGAGAATGAAACGGGTACAATGCAAAAACCACCCAAACTCATGAACATAAAAGAATTTAAAGGTTGAGAATGTCGTTTTGAGAATTGGGTACAAGCTAATTATCTAGATGCTTGGGAATGTGTTGAGACAAAATACGTTCGACCAATTAATGATGATGAAGAGCCTGTTCCGATAAAAGATCTAAGTACTGATGCTAGAAAGAAGTACAAAGATGAGAAAATGATGCTAAGTCTTCTTCAACAAGCAGTGAAAGAGGATATTATGGTGCTTTTGCAACACAATGGAACTTCATATTCGATTTGGAAAGCTTTAAGGTCAAAGTTTCGTGGTAGTGAAGAAATGGTCAAAAGCAAGAAATCACTTCTAAAGAAAGAGTTTGATCTGTTTCGCGGGTTAAATAATGAAAGCACAAGAGAGATTATCGAAAGATACTGCAATTTGCTTGCTAACATGAAGAGATTGAGTATTGAGAAAAACAATGAAGAGTTGATCGAAAAACTTGTTGATGCTTTGCCATATGAAACTTGGGGCACATATCTTATGATGTGAAGAAACAAGAAAGGTTTTAGCAATTTGACACTCAACAAGTTCATTGAAAAGATCGAAGCTCAAGAAATGGAACAACGAAAAATTATTCGAATGAAAGATTTTGATGGTGAACAAGATATCGGGTTATACTATAAAGCAGGGGTGAATGAGAAATCATCAAATCTATCTCCGAAAGTTGAAACTGCCTACAGTGTCAAAAAATTCATCTGAAAGCTCATCTAAAGGATCAAGCAGCAAAACAAGTTTTACATCATTTCCATCTTTTGATCCAAACATTTCTGCTACGAAAAATGGGAGAAAACTTTAGTGCAACATTGTTTTAAATCTTGAAAATGATCAAGATTATTCTGAAGAAGTTGCCAAAAGTCAAATGTCTTTTTTAGGAATGGTTTTGGAATCTTATACTTGTTTTGTTGCAGGTCGTATCGGGAATCCAATGTTAACCAAAGAAGACTACGACCAGATAGATGCTGAAGAGATGGAGCTGATGGATATTAAATGGTGTTTGGCTAGCGTACTAAGGAGAGCTGAGAAATTTAAGCAGATAACAGGGAGAGATGATCTTCGTGATGCTAATGTTTCTACTTTAGGTTTTGATAAATCTAAAGTCACTTGTTTTCGTTGCAGGGAAAAAGGTCACTTCAAGAGGGAGTGCACTAATCGCGAAGCAAGTGGAGCTCAAAATCCTTTCAATAACAACAATGATTATTACAGAAAAACCATATACCATCAAGTTGCTCAATCACCATCACAACAACATCAACATCAAGCACAAACTGCACATGGAAGACCTATAATTGAAGATTCTGGAAAGAAAGCATGTGTGGTAAATCAAGATGAAAAGAAGTCATTCAACTGGGATAAATATATTCCAGATAATGCAAAAGCTTGTTTGATTGATCAAGAAGATGAAAAGCTACCAGAGGGTTTTAGCTAGGAAAATTTTACTTGGGATGATTATATTCCTGATCAAACTAGAGCTTACACTGCTTTCATGGCAAAGGTTGAAGATGATAGTGATGATGATACTGAGTATTGGGCAAGAAAATTCAAAGCTGATATGAAGTTTATCGCTGAAAGTGATAGTGATGATGAAAAAGTTCAAAAGAAAAAGAAAAAGGTCAAAACACCGGTGAGCAGTGATGATGAAGATATTTTTGTAAACAGAAGGCAAAAGATGAAAGAGGTTCCAAAGTTTAAAGTTGATATTGAAGTTAATGCTAAAAAGATTCCTGTGATGTGTGAAAACTGTGAGATTTTCAAGAAGAAAAACAGTGAACTGATTAATAACATAAATCAGTTAAAGGAATCTTATGATGTTCTGAACAAGTCCATAAATCAATACAATCAATCAAGTGAAGAACAAGCAACAGCAATGAAGACACTTCAGAGAGCATTCATGATCATACAGAAAGTTGTGAATAATTACATCGAGAAGTGTGCTGCTTTGGAACAAAAGCTTGAGTTGCAAAGAATTGAAACTGAAAGAGTTAACCGTTTGTTAAGAAGTTACTCATGTACTTCTTATGTCATTGACAGGATTTATCCGACAGTAGAAAGTATGAAGGCATGGGAAGTTGATGAGGTAACTGAAGAGAAGGAAGCTGGAAAAATTACTGATGAAAAAACTTCTGAAAAGAAGAAGAATGACACAAAGAAAAAGACTAACAAGAAAGATTCTGGTAAGAAACAAGGTGTCAGTTATAACAAGTGTCCACCCCCGCTGGAAAATGGATATTTGCCAAGATATCCAAACGATGAAAGAGTGAAAAAGGCAACAAATTTACAGTGGGAGTCGGAGTCGTCAGTCAATCTACAAGATAGTATTGATATTGTGTTTACATAGACTGACACTGATCAACAGTCTCAATTGATGAAGAAAGTCATGGATCATGTGTTAGAAAACGATGAAATAGAGGAGTCAAAGTCGGAGTTCGCGTCAGAGTCAAAGTCTGGGTCAAGCACTCCATGTCAAACAGAAAAAACATGACAAAATAGTTTATGATAGAAAATTTTTGTTATCAAAATCTAATTTGGATGATGGATTATTCAAAGTTGCATACACTTTGAATGATTCTGACAAATTATATTCTGATGAGGAATTTCCAATAAGAGGTGTTAAAACTGAATTGATAAACAAAGTTTTCAAACTCACAGAAATTAATATTTCTGAAATAAAAAACTTATGTCTTAATGAAAAACCTAAAAAATACACCTCAAGAGTACAACAAAGATTGAACAAGAAAAAGAATTACAATTCTGGTTCAGGTTTCCAAAAGAAATCAAATCATAACGGTAATTTCAAAAAGAAAGGATTAGGTTTTACTCCTACAGAAAAACAGAAAAATGAAAAATATATTCGTGATTTTAAATCCAAAATGACATTTGTTTCAGGAACGTCATCTTAAGAAGAAGAAAAGAAAGATTTCTGGAGGCAGTCAAACAATGAATTCCTTGCAAAGAAGCAAGATGAATTGAAGAAGATGGCCGAGGAGAATACAGATACGAGAACCTGTTTCCGGTGCAACACTGTAGGACATATTGCCTGAGATTGTTCTAAGGCAATACAATCAAAACAGGGAGTATCTCTTAAACTCAAGGAAAGAGTAGTTGAGTTCGAACCACCAATTGATAGAACTAAATTGTTTAAAGATTCTACATTTGAAATTGGTGAGAGTTCGAACAAGTTTTACAAGAAGAGAGCTAAATCTGACAATCAGAAATGGGTTGTTAAGAAGGTTGATGAAAGCTCTAGCAATGATTCTGATAGGTCAAAATCAGAGGAGCTATCTTCTGGCGATGAAACTGATTCCATAAAATCAGTTGAGCCACATGATGTTTCAAAATGTGAAGCTGTTTTAAAAGATGAAAAATCAGTTCCGATTGTGAATGATGAGGAGTTTCCATCACTTCGGGCTGAGAATTATAAAAAGAAAATTGGTAAAACTGAAATTTCTAACCAATTTTATAATGATAAACAGGAATTTGATGCTGAGAAGGTCTTTAACTCCAAGGTAAAACATATCTTTGGAAAGATGATTGATCGAAAAGTCAAAGGGGTTAAAGAATTTTATGAGAAGAAAACAAAGAAAGAAAAGGTTGAACCATCCCTGGTTTGTGACTGGGATGGTACATATTATGAACAGTAAGTTTCAGGACTTGCCGGAGCTCCCAGGTTGGTAAGCGTGGAGCATGAATCGGCATCTTTCTTGAGTTTTATTCGGTAACGTCAATCATTCAAACGGTCAAAGGTTTGTTGGTGTTTGCTTACTAATGGTATTTGTTGGTTATATTTACAAGTGGTTAGACGATTTGATTGCGCATGGTAAATCAAGGACATTAAGTTGTACTTGTATTTTCCTACAAGTAATTGAGAGACAAGATGATGAACCACATCCCCGAACCTATGTTTGATAAACCTACAAGTGGTAAAATCAATCAAACTTATTTTCCGGAAAAACCATTTTGATTAAAACAAACTTAAGTGTTTTGAAATCTAAATGGGAAAATAGTTTGTTGATAGGGGGAGTTCTAATTGTTTATGCCAAGTGGATGGCGATTTGAAGTGATTTGATATCAGTTGTTATATTTCTGTACAGTTTGTTTTGAATTTACTTCAAGTGGGTCAAGAGCTTAGTTTGTTTTCATAATTTCTTTAATGTGTTTGTATTTTAGGGGGAGTAGAAAATTTTAGAAAATCCAAAAACATTAGAAAATTTGAAAAATACAAAAACATGAAAAATTTAAAAATGAGTTTTGTTGTGAAAAAGAGGAAATGATAGTACATCAGTAGACTATCACAACACGCTAAAGAAATGTAAAGTATAAATGTGATAAACAATCTTACTGCGGATGTGTCAGTAGGTTTTCGCACATTTAGTAAATTGAAACGAGATATAAACCTAATTCAAACTTGCTTGATTCGTGGGTAACTATTCTTGGATATATGGGTAACCCCCGAAATCTTGTGTGAAAGGTCCCGTATTCTGAGATTCTAGGTCTTTATACTCAGTGATATCTGGGGTATTATCCTGGGACTTCTGCTATATGGAAATACTAACCTAGTCCCCGGATAATGCTTTCCGCAAAATGCTTGAAACATAGCATCGCCCTCAGCAAGCTGATGAAGCAATAAAATTGATAGTCGCTGCTGTTGTAATCAAAAGATCCTCTAAAGGGGACCCACCTAAAGTCGAAGCCGTTATCTCTCTGCGTATACGGAAGTATCGACCTGAGCTCTCACGGCCCTCGCACATAACCCCTTTACAGATATCATCTGTGGTATACTCACCTGTAAGACTGAATATTGGGATTTGGATACAGGAATATATTCAAGTGGAGTGATACACAATTAAGTTTAAGTTTCTAAAACATTAATATCGTATCTCGAATCGATTGAAATTTGTGTGAAAATTTAAAGTGGATCAATATACTGACAATCTAGGTAAATTGTTTAGAACTGAGAATGTTTAAAGCTTAACGGTGTTGGTGATTTGTCACAAAACTGATATGATCCTTTTGCACAAACTCACAAAAATATTGTCTGTAAATATTTCATTTTCTGCATTATTTTGTTTTTATAAGTGGTGTTAGTTATTATTTTTCAGAAATACAAAAAGATTTTAGTGTGTTTTAGCATAAATTTTGAAAAATCAAAAAGATTCTCGACGACTGATATTGAAAAGCTGATTTTCAAAATTCTAAGTGCTAAACATGATGAACAGATGGTTTGGGAGATTGTGTTTGTTTTGATAAGAAGAATAATACAGTTTCAAGTGGTTCATCAGTATCAAATTGATTGATTAGTTTGTGAAAGTTTCAAATATTGTCTATATGCTGAAATGTTTATCATAAAACTTATGTTTGTGGTAGAGTTTTATGCAGGAAAAGTTAATATTTGAGGGGGAGTGCATGTTGGATATGAGGAGTTTAAAGATGTTAACTTTCAAAGTGAGGAAGTTTCTTGGTGATAAAAGAGAAAGAGACGAAGATAGAGAGAGAGAAACCCAGAGACTGATCAAGACTGAAGACGTGAAGACACAGTATTGTCATGACTTGATAGTCGACTCGTCAACATCTGAGGGGGAGTCTGTTGGTGCATGCATCTGTCCACTTCGTCTTGTATCGAGTCTTAGTTTTAGATTGTTAGATAAGGGCACGTTTTACGAGAAAACTGGAGATTGTATGTGTTTTAGTTGATAGTTTCGCTTATAGTGACATAGGAAGTTTCGCTTATATGTCAACATTTAGTTCCGCTTGAATGTCAGCTAAAGGTTTCGCTTGTATGACATGTATACTCAAGCGAAACCTCAGCACCTATATATAGCATTATAAGCGAAACATTTGTAGAAGTCTTGAATACTCGTACCGAAGTGCTGCCGGATCAAGATTTGGATGTAATCAGTGTCAAATCAATGCAAAAAGGTGTTTAAAGTGATTTGCTAGCTGTTTCTACGTTGATTACTTGTTTTCCGCACCTGTAATTGACGAAAACTCCTCTGAATGACTCGTTTGATCGAGACAGGATCCTACAACCCTTTGTTGTTAAACGGGTCAAAATTGCATGTGAATAATTCTAAAGTATGCGAATAATCTTAAAGTTCAGTCGTGTTATACCCATGATTTTGAACTTGAAAAGCATGTGAATAATCTTAAAGCCTCAAGTTTCCTTCGATTTGACTTTGTATACAGGTCAGGTGGGGTTGACTAAAAGCATGTAGCATTGATATTGTATATATACCCAAACTTGAAGAGTACAAGAAATCACAAGTGCAGTTGCGTGTTTCAAAAACGGAGATGAAGGAGCGGAGATGAAAGAGAACACAAACAAGATTGAACTTTCTTCTTTGCTGAATTTGGTAGAACAAGTGATGCAGCATTGAAGTTCGAACGTTCGAGTTGGGTCGGGTCGGGTCATTTGTTTATTAAATGTATCCCGTGTGGGAATTGAGTTTGATTAGGATGATAAGTAGTAGAGTTCTGTTTTTCTTTAATTTCTTGATCACTCAAATGAAGCTGGTTAATTTTTTTGCATTTTTATGTCACTGAATGACACTATTTACTTAAGTTGTTATTGCTAACATCTATGAAGACATTTTTTAATTTATTATTGTATTAACAATTAATTAATGTCAAGTAAAAGTTTAATGAAATAATATGTTATATTTTAATAAAAAAAACATGTTTACTAACTAATAAAAATAAACAACCCGGGAAGCATTCCCGGGTGATAACCTAGTTTGATATATTCAATAACAATTTAAAAGCATGCATGCATAGTTTTATGTAGAGCTGTTCAAAAAGTTTGCGGCTCGGAGCTCGCTCGAAACTCGCTCGGATTTAGCTCGAAAAAAGCTCGCTCGTTATGGCTCGGTTTAAAAGTGAGCCGAGCCGGCTCGGCTCAGTTAGAAAGTGAGCCTAGCTCGGCTCGGCTCGTAACGAGCCGAGCTGGCTCGGTTTGGCTCGCTTTGTAGCTCGGCTCGGTTTAGCTCGGATTATTTTACTTATAATAAATTTTAATTTTATATACATTATAATATATTACAAAAAAACTGATTACTATTTACATGTATATACGTTTGTAATTTGATATCTATAGTATATTTGAAGGTTGATTATCATACTAATGAACTAATATTGTATTTCAATGAAATTAAAACTTATTTTGCGTTGTTGAACTTGATTTTGGTTTGTAATATATTTGGTTGAACTTATTTTGAATATATTCTTTTAAAGTATTGAATATTATTTTAGGCCACTGAATTTTAAAAGGTATATAATAATGCTTTTTATAAAATCGAGCCAAACCAAGCCGAGCCAAGCCATCTCGGTTTAAAACTAAGCCGAGCCCGAGCTTAGATTTTCAACTCGGTTTCAAAAACGAGCCGAGCCAATCCAGCTCGGTTTATAATCGAGTCGAGCTCGAGCTTGGCCTGGCTCGGCTCAGCTCGGCTCATGAACAACCCTAGTTGTATGTATTCTGGTGTAGTTTGTTGAGTTATAACTATCATATCAAAATCGTCTATGAGTTTTAGATTGATTTTATTGTTACATCTAAAATAACTTTTTTTATCTGAACACCTTTTTTAACGTTTTAATTTTGTTACCATTTCCATCAAAATCACTAGCCAAGTTAAAATATATCGTTATATTTACCCATTTATTTTTCAATTTTTAATTTTATTTTTACCTTAAATAAAAACCAATAAAAATAATTATAATGTATACACACATTTATACATATACACGCTTATGCATCAGAGAGAGATGGAGATCGATGGAACCAGCTACCAATTGGAGCGGGGACGCGCGCGACAACCATTACGACGGTTGTGAAGGTGGCACGTTGTGCCTCAACCGACGAGCTAATGTAAGACCCCTTCTCATATATATATAATTGAAAAGGGTAAACAAGTAATTTTATCATTAATTGAAAAGGGTAAACAAGTAATTAAAAAAGACCAAAAGTGTGAGAAAGGTAAGAAAGAATCTCAGCCATTAGATCTAAATTAATTGAAAAGGGTAAACAAGTAATTTTATCATTAATTCAATTAATTAAAAACTTCCTATAACCGTCACCTTAATTATAGGAAGTATATAACACCATTCAGTAAGTATATAACACCATTCAACAAGTATATAACACCATTCAGCATTCAGCAAGTATATAACACCATTCAGCAAATATATAACACCATTCAGTAAGTATATAACACCATTCAGCAAGTACATAACACCATTCAGCAAGTATATAACACCATTCAGCATTCAGCAAGTATATAACACCATTCAGCATCAGCAAGTATATAACACCATTCAGCATTCGGCAAGTATATAACACCATTCAGTAAGTATATAACACCATTCAGCAAGTATATAACACCATTCAACAAGTATATAACACCATTCAGCAAGTATATAACACCATTCAGCAAGTATATAACACCATTCATTGACTAAACATCTGATCGAAACATATTTTTTTCTCTATATAAGTATAGCAATATGGTACTCATATTAAAGATAAAAAAACGCTCGTTATTATGGTGTAATTTTTTTTAAAAAAAAAGTTACGTACAAAAAGTTATTGACGTTTAAAAAAGACGGGGAGAAGTTACATGTGCATTACCTAATTTCTAGTGGGTTTAAAAGACTATATTGCCCCTAAATATTTCAAATCAGTCCAAACTAATGAAAATATTTTACAATTTGGTCCCTATTGATCTCAACCATTAGATCAAAAGATCTAATGGCTGAGATTCTTTCTTACACTTCTCACACTTTAGGCTCTTTTTACAGGATCCTCTACCTATATATATATATATGGGGACCGCTAAAATGAGAACCACCTCGAGTTGTAATAACCGTGAGAACTACACCGTACGGGGCGAGGTGGACCAAATTTTTTTTTCATAAACGTAGATGCGTGTATTATAAACACCTTTGTAAAAAAAATTCAAAAAAAAAAAATGTCGTGTGTGTAGTTTTAAGCACCACAAGTTTGTGTTTACGGGTACCGTAAATCTTACCGGAAAATTTACGGTATCCGTAAACACAAACTTGTGGTGCTCAAAACTACACACACGACATTTTTTTTTTAATTTTTTTAAAAAAAATGTGTTTATAATACATGCATCTACGTTTATGAAAAAAAATTTGGTCCACCTCGCCCCGGATCAAAAAGTTCTCACGGTTCTTACAACTCGAGGTGGTTCTTATTTTAGCGCAATTCATATATATATATATATATATATATATATATATATATATATATATATATATATATATATAGGGTAAGATTCATTTGAGAACCACCCTTATTGCGAGAACCAATGTGAACACAACAAAATAAACCTACCCCATGACTATCTAAAAACCTAAACACCCACCCCCATCCCACCACAAAAACTTAAACACCCCCCACCCCCATAAAATAATAATAAAAATAAAAATAAACAAAAAATACATCTCACCAAAAAGCCCCAAAAAAAACCTAACCCCCCCCCCCGGACAAAAACCTTAAAAAACCCCCACCCCTCAAAAACCTAAAAAAATCCTAATCTCCCACCTCCCACCCACAAAAACCTAAAAAAATCTAACCTCCCAAACCCACCCCCCAAAAACTTAACCCCCCCCCCCACCCCACCACAACTAAATGCTAAAAAAAAAAATTAATTAAAATTCACTAAACCTCGTCACTAACCTTTTTAGTGACGAGATTTAGCGAATTTTAATAAAAATAATTTTTTTTGTGTTTTTTTTATTTTTTAGGGATTTTAGGTTGTGTTCACACTGGTTCTCGGGGTTCTCGTAATATAAATACAGAGAAACGGGTTCAGAAGAAAACGCTCAAAAGTGTGAGAACGGTGAGAACGCTTCCTGGCCTAACACGTGTCCTGCGTCATAGAGAAGGGCGGAGGGGCTTTTTTGTCTTTTCATTCTTCTATTATTTTCCCAACGCGGTATAATATTTTATGGCGTCTAAGTTTTTTTTTGACGTTAATCTTATTTTTTAAGCTTTTTGGCGTTGAATTAATTGTTTTTGTGTCACATATTTTTTGGCCTTATAGAGTTTTCTGGTTAAATTTTTTGGCGTTATGACGTTTTGTATAATAACTCAATACGAGTCTCTAATATTTGCATAAGATTACAATACGACCAATTTTTTTTTTTTTTTTTTTTTTTTTTTTTTTTTGCGTTTAGTGAATCTTTTGGCGTTTAATAACCTTTACAAGGTTTTTTGCCAACAGATTTTCTCCCAGTTTCCATACCTTTAGCTTTTTGATGTTTGTAGTTTTTGGCGTTTTATATAATAATGTTATTTTTTTTTATATAGAACTAGTTAACAAATCAACATATAACTTGATATCAAAACAATATAAAATGAAATCTAAAATAATAAAAAATTGTAATCTAATTTCTCTTTCGAATCTTCACTGTCATCAGCCTCTATCTTCTTGAATTTGTTTTGTCGTTTTGAACCTTTTTTGAATAGTTTTGCTAGTTGCCAACTTTCCTACATAAACCCCGTCTTTTTCAGAAGAAGCTGCTTAGTGGCATCCTGTTTTTTGGTGTGATATTATTTTTTCGCGGCATGCCATTGAAGATTAACTCTTGCTTGATGCTATTTGTAATAATGGAGTCCAAAATAACATTTTACACTTTAGTTGAACCCTTTCTTCCATGCCTATAATCATCAAGAAGAAAGCTCACATGATGGCATATCACTGTCACCAGTCTCTTTTTCTTGAATATTTATCCATCTCATCCAGCAAAATATTACTGAGTTAACCCCCTCAGAAAAAGGATGCATTTCAGTGAAAGCTTTGACATCTGTGGCGTTTTAAAGGGAGTGGTTTCTAGAGGATATGGCGTTTTTGTGTTTTTCTGTGTGCGATTAATTTCATTGTGTATAGACCCCTCTCTTATAGGAGTTTTTTGGCGTGTAGTTTAGGCGGGACTTTTTATTGTAATAAATGATAGTTATAAAGTAACTGTCTTTTCAGTTACTGTATTTTGTATTTACTGTGTTGATCAGCTTTTATCAGTTTCATAGGTTATAGACGTCCCATCTTCTAAGTTTGGCGTTTTTTTTAAATGGCCTTATGCAGACTATCATGACAAAATACAATAACGGAGTAAATAAAATAGTAAGGAGGAAAATATTTTTTGTTATTTATGGCGTTTTGTTAGGGTAAACCAGGTTTAGTATTATTTTGGCGTTTTGCTAATAAAGATTGTAATATATCATTTAATTATCTTTAAAAAAAAAAGAAGATTACAGAGAAGGAAAAAAAAAGAGGAAAAAAAAAGTTAAAATCCTTCGTCAGAAGGTACTTTATCTGAATAGTATCTGATGTGCGTTAGATGTAATATATTTTAGGTGTATATTTTAAGCCCTTTTTACACTTTTTAGCCAAGTTTTAAATTTATAAAACACGATATTTACTAACACTAAACACACATATGGGCAAGTGCACCCATCGTGGACGTAGTATAGTGTTGGTAAGATACCGAGGTGTCCAAGGACACAAGAGCTTTTAGTACCGGTTTATCCTCAACGTCTAATCAAATCAAAAGTTAGAAAAAGGTTTTTAAACTAGAAAAATAAAACTAACTAAGAATACTGAAAAATAAAATAAAAAATAAAAACAGATAGACAAGATGAATCACTTGGATCCGACTCATGTGTGGTGTAACCTTTCATTATTTTCGCATTTTTACACTTTTTAAGAGATTATCGTAGTTATTGTAGTAGGCCCCTCTTTTGAAGGTGACGTTACCCTCAACCCAGTCGTTTGAGTCAGCAAGGATACAATCCTAAAGGGCCGGATTATTGAAAGATAATTAATTAAGTTATTAATGCATATTGTGGTAGGCCCCTCTTTTGAAGGTGACGTTACCCTCGGCTAAGTATTCTGAGTCAGCAGGGATACAGTCCTAAGTAGCCGGGTTAAAGTTTTATTAGTAGCTTACTTATGAGGGGATCAAAGAGTTTGGACCCCCGCCATCCAATATCGGTGGGTATTGAAGGAGGTCCTACTAAATTTGACCCAGGTCCTTTGCAGGATCTATACACTGAACAATGGCAAGACTCTTACCAAACCGTTCCCTTAACCCCTGACCAGGTAGCCAACATATCTCCATATAGACCGTGGAGATATGAATGGTGAAAATCTTTTATTTTATATAGACAGTAAAATAATGCCAAGACACCACGGACAAACGATAAGGAAGAATCACCTTCAACATAAGAAACTAGTTATTAAAGTCATTAATACATTACCAAATAAAAAGTGCGAGAAGATTAAAAATAAAAAGTATTACACTAGACACTTGTCTTCACCAAGTGATGTAAGAGACTTAGGCAAACATGCCTTTGATTGTCAAGAACTCTAACGATCAATCTTGGATCCCGAGACGACTCACACACTCTATGATGGACAATGGATGGTGGTGGTGGATGATGGCGTTGTGATGGTGGAGGGTGGTGGGTGAAGTGTGAGAGAGGTGGTATGCCAAGGGATGAGTTGCAAGTGATCCAAGCACCCCTATTTATAGGCTGAACAGAAGCTCGGGCACGACCCCGTGTCCATCGGGCACGGCCCCGTGTCCATCCTTCTCTCTTTCTTCATTAAATGCCGTTTGTCTGCATTAGTTGACCACGCCCCCGTGTCCACTGAGCACGACCCCATGTGAAGAAGCGTATCTGTACTACCAAGATTTCCCTAGATCCTATGAATCTTAGAGTTGACCTTGGCCCCGTGTCCGCTGAGCACGACCCCGTGGTGGGCGATAGAAGCTTCTACAACTTTGTCTTTTCTGCTGACACTTGGGCACGCCCCCGTGCTCACTGAGCACGGGGCGTGTTCAGCCTTCTGTTCTCTTGTTTTGCTTGGGAAGATGCTATCGGGAGGTCGGGCATGCCACGTTTGTTCCTTTTCTTGTATTTATGTTAGATTTAGCTGCCTTTTTGCTTCTTTTGTTCATTTGAGCTCATTTAATCCTGAAAATACAAAGGAAGACAAAAACGCACTTTTTCCAACATTAGTACTAAAAAAGGGTTAGTTTTATGACTCAATTGATGTAATTTAGATGTTGCATTTTGTGCACATCAAATACCCCACACTTGAATCTTTGCTTGTCCTCAAGCAAAACTCTTTATAATGTGGCTTTACACTCCCAAATGGAATGGGTAGAAGAGAAGGTTTTTGGGCTTGTCATAGAGTGTCGGGATTTCCAAGATTTTTTATTAAGTTTTATTTTTATTTATTTACAATCCTATTCGTCATGATTTATTAAAAACGTTACATAAGATAAATTACTTATTAGGGCATAACATGCCTTTTTTAAAATTCCATTTATATACAAGTTCACATACCTCACGGGGGATCACTCAACACTCGGCCGAAGGTGTATTTTTAGTGAATCACTCGAGAGCGGCATGGAACTTACTTCTACCATAAGCTTGCCAAGCAATCAATCCTCCTCCTTTTTTGTAGGACCGGTTTTGACTCCGAAACGATTGCGAAACGAACGTATGACGTGCGGAATCCGTACACGAACGCGACCTAACACACACGATGTAATATAAACGTGATTCTATATAAGATTTGATAAAGTACAGCACCATGAATCACTTTCTCTCTCTCTAGAATCTCTCTCTAGATCTAGAGTTCTCTAAAAATACAAATGAGGCAAAAGTCTCTAATCTAAACATAACCTCCCTATTTATAGGTCAAGGGGAATTAATGAGACTTCTCATTAATTACAGAAATGCCACCTTGCCTTTTGCCTAGATATTACAATATAAAGCTTGCTATCTTCAGTTTCTCGCTACGGCTCGGATTGACGAAGGCTATAGACATAAATGCACTAACATTTTTAATTATATACCTTTGTAAATATCAAGAGGACTTTTTGGGTGAAGGGTTAGGCTTGGGCTAATGGTGGGTGGTTGGGTTAGTGGTTAGTAAAAGGGCGAAAAGTGTAAAAAGCGTCGGTTTTCATAAGACTCGTTAGTTTTCAAAACTCTTTATTTTGATGAAGCATTTCTTTCAAACAAAGTTGTTTTTGATAAACTTGTTTGTTTATTTCTTTGGCTTCATCCTCATTTTTTTTCATAACCAAGTCATAAGAAAAACCGAGCTTTGTTACCAAAATAAAGGGTTTAAAATGAAAAAGGGTTTAGGTGGGTAAAAGGGTTTTTGTTTTGGGTTAAGAAATGAAAAGGTTTAGGCTCAAAGGGGTTAACTAGGGGGATTTTGGGTAGGTGATAAAAAAAAAAGAAAAATAATGGTGTAGAAATAAAAAGGGTTAGTCCTAATGCCTCCATCATTTACTTACTTGGGTTTAAGTTGGTAAGGACCGGGAATGTATCGTCGTGGCAAGTTCTAGAGTCGTAAGAACCAAGCGACTATTCACACAAGAAACGGAAAATGTTCATTTAGTTTAAAGATGTGTATTTGTATGCTCAATAAAGGCTCAAAACTCACTTATTGTGGGAATGGGTTTTCATGTGATCAAGTATATATAATCAAATTTTAACTAAGCTTGTCATGTCGTTTCATAATTTTCTTATGTTGGTTTTTTTTATCACGACGCTATCGGTTGTAAATTTGTAAAAATATAACCTTTTTAAAACTTGAATTTCCCAAATTAAACCTAGACAATTAAAAAAATGAAAATTTTTGAAAAAATTTGGGGTGATTAGCGGTTCCAATAGAGTTTTGTGTAAGGCTTGTTAATTAGAACTTGCAAGATTCAAGGTTTTAGCACCCCCCCCACTTAAATTACACGTTGTCCTCAATGTGTCCCAAAAATAAGTTTTTAGGTTGATTGAATGTGTAAAAAGGTGTGAAAAAGCAAAATTTATGTTACTGGGTGTCTGGACACGGCCCCGTGGTGTCCGGGCACAGCCCTGTGTTCAGATCGCCAGTAACAAAAGTTTGTAAAAAGAAACAGAAGCCTGGGCACGGGGGCGTGTTCAGTGAACACGCCCCGTGTCCAGTTACCTGAACTGGGCATTTTCTTCAGATTATGCAGCACGGGGCCGTGTTGGGCGGGCACGGCCCGTGCTGAACTTGCTGTAATGAAGAAAATTTTGTCGGATGGCCCTGTTTTCGTGCATGGGGTGCTGGTGCAAGTTTCCCTTGTCATCCTTCACCATCCCGAATGTGTTTTATTCCTGAAAATTAAAACTAAACTAGAAAACATAAAAATTAATCTAAACTAAGGATAGTTCCGCGGAATGCCTCCGTGGTGCGCAACGTTTATCAGGGTCCTTGTCTAGACCCAAAGCCTGGTCGTATGTTACCCAAGTGGGATGTTTTGCATCCCATGCTACACCGTCGGAGAGCATCATCCAAGCTTGAGTCGATGACCTTCATGTAATTGACCGGGTCTTCGTCTTCTACTCTTTTTCCAACACCAAACTTTACTTCCTTGTCCCCAAACTTTAATGTTAGTGTTCCGTCATTCATGTCTCCACTGCTTGCGCTGTGGCTAGAAATGGCCTCCCTAGGATGAGAGGAACTTTGGCGTCTTCTTCCATGTCTAGTATGACAAAGTCGGCCGGAAAGACGAAATTGTCGACTTTGACCAATAGATTTTTAGCGACACCTTGTGGATATTTGACGGATCGGTCGGCAAGTTGTATGCTCATCTTTGTAGGGCTCGTTTTTCCTAGGCTGAGTCGTTTAAACATTGAGGCGGGCATGAGGTTTATGCTAGCCCCAAGATCGGCTAGTGCATTACGAATGGGGGATTCCCCGATTGAGCAAGGAATCGTGAAGCTTCCAGGATCAATCTTCTTTTGCGGGAGTTTGTTGAGTAGTAAGGCGGAGCATTCTTCGCCTAAGTTAACTAATTGCAATGATTCAATTTTCCTTTTATGAGTGAGGAAGTCCCTCATAAATTTTGAGTATTTAGGCATTTGAGTTAGGACTTCGATAAATGGAATATTAACATGCAATTGTTTTAGTAAATTTTCAAACTTTGCGAATTGCTCATCGGTCTTTTGACAAATTAACCGACCAGGGCATGGGACCGGAGGAGTCTTAGTAGGCTCTTGAATTGGTGGAGAAGCCTTCTCTTGTTGGGGCGGAGTTGTGCTTCTTTCAGTCGGCGGTGATGGAGCCTCTTCGGAACCCACGGTACGGTTTCTCAATGTTATGAGATGGACTTGTGCTTTCGGGTTGGTTTCGGTATTACTTGGTAACGTGCCTTGTGGTCTCTCGGAGAAATTCTGAGCTATTTGATTTAATTGTTTTTTAATGTTTTGTATACTAGCTTGTTGATTTCTAAAATTCGATTTCAATTGTTGAAATCGATCCGAGTTTTTCTTTTCAGTGTCTGAGATGAGGCGAGATATAGTATCTTCAAGCCTTTCTCGTCCACCTTGTTGTTGAGAGAAATTTTGTGACTCGTTTCTCGGTTGTTGAAAGTTTATTCGTTGGTTTAGATTTTGTTGGTTACTACTATTTCCGGGTTCTCTCCAACCAAGGTTAGGGTGGTTACGCCATCCTTGGTTGTAGGTACCCGTTGGAGGACCCGACGGCCTAGGTCTATTGTCAATGTAGTTTACCGACTCTGTTTGATCATCTAATTCTTTCAAAACAACTCCAATTTTCGTGTGGCCCACCACACCCTTCACAAGCCATATCCGAGGCGGTTTTTGTCATTTCTAGTTTTTTGATTTTTGAAGAAAGGGCCTCAATTTGGGCTTGTAAAGAAGTGCTTTCATCAACCTTATGGGCGCCCGGGACAATAGATTTGTTGGCTCGGGGAGTGTGCCACTGAAAATTGGTTTGAGCAATTTCCTCAATTTGATTATATATTTCATTTAGGCGATGATTACCTAAAAGTCCCCCGGAGCTAGAGTCAAGTGTTTGTCTTGTGTGTGGAAACAACCCATTGTAGAAAGTGGATACTTGTTGCCACATCGCAAGACCGTGATGAGGACACTTTCTTAGTAGCTCCTTGAACCTCTCCCAAGTTTCATATAAGGATTCCCCATCCTCTTGTGAATATGTATTAATTTCAGTCATTAATTTAGCCGTTTTAGCAGGAGGGAAATACTTATATAGAAACTTTTGGGCTAGTTCATCCCATGTGTTTACCGAGCCAACTGGGAGGGCGTTGAGCCAAGCCTTAGCTCGGTCTTTTAGTGAAAATAGAAACATTCGAAGGCGGATGGCGTCGTTTGATGCTCCATTGATCCTAAAGGTATCACATATTTCTAAGAAGTTAGTAATATATAGATGGGGATCCTCGTCCGCAAGCCCATGGAAGGTTGCAGAGTTTTGAAGCATTTGTATCAATTGTGGCCGAAGTTCAAAGTTGTTGGCTTCGACATTCGGTGTTGATAGCGGCACCTAGATTACCTACGGTGGGTCGTAGGTAATCCATGAGGGTACGTTGGTCCGCCATTGGAAGTAGGTCCCTCGAAACATTCTCTTGGTTTTTAGCCTTGAGTCTCTTTCGTAGAAAGCGTTCGGGTTTATCTAGGGGTTCTTTTATGTCTCTACTGGAACTGGAGCTCATACACTACGTGGAGAATGCAAATGTGGCGCCTGAGTTCCAAGTCCTGCAATAAAAATAAAAAAGAACGTTGGTCAGAAGCTTCACCATGGCCCCGTGCTCAGATGAACACGGCCCGTGGTCGGAGGTACAGTGACTACTTTCCGGATCCCTGTTACTGGGGAGTTGGATACGGCCCCGTGTTGCACCGACACGGCCCCGTGCTCAGCTCTCTGTAACTTGGAAAATAAAAACTGCTAGTAACAATGCTGGGCACGACCCGTGTCCGACCAGACACGGCCCGTGCTGAGCTCTTCAGGAACTGAAAAATTAAGAAAATCCTAAAAAAACAGAAAAAAAATTAGAAAAAACGATTAGGTCGTCCAAGGATACAAGAGCTTTTAGTACCGGTTTATCCTCAACGTCTAATCAAATCAAAAGTTAGAAAAATGTTTTTAAACTAGAAAAATAAAACTAACTAAGAATGCTGAAAAATAAAATAAAAAATAAAAACAAATAGACAAGATGAATCACTTGGATCCGACTCGTGTGTAGTGTAGCCTTTGATTATTTCCGCACTTTTGCACTTTTATGAGATTATCTTAGTTATTGTAGTAGGCCCCTCTTTTGAAGGTGACGTTACCCTCAACCCAGTTGTTTGAGTCAGCAAGGATGTAATCCTAAAGGGTCGGATTATTGAAAGATAATTAATTAAGTTATTAATGCATATTGTGGTAGGCCCCTCTTTTGAAGGTAACGTTACCCTTGGCTAAGTAGTCTGAGTCAGTAGGAATACAGTCCTAAGTAGCCGGGTTAAAGTTTTAATAGTAGCTTACTTATAAGGGGATCAAAGAGTTTGGACCCCCGCCATCCAATACCGGTGGGTATTGAAGGAGGTCCTACTAAATTTGACCCAGGTCCTTTGCAGGATCTATACACTGAACAATGGCAAGACTCTTACCAAACCGTTCCCTTAACCCCCGACCAGGTAGCCAGCATATCTCCATATAGACTGTGGAGATATGAATGGTGAAAATCTTTTATTTTATATAGACAGTAAAATAATGCCAAGACACCACGGACAAACGATAAGGAAAAATCACCTTCAACATAAGAAAGTAGTTATTAAAATCATTAATACATAACCAAATAAAAAGTGCGAAAAGATTATAAATAAAAAGTATTACACTAGACACTTGTCTTCACCAAGTGATGTAAGAGACTTAGGCAAACATGGCCTTTGATTATCAAGAACTCTTACGATCAATCTTGGATCCCGAGACGACTCACACACTCTATGATGGACAATGCATGATGGTGGTGGATGTTGGTGTTGTGATGATGGTGGGTGGTGGGTGAAGTGTGAGAGAGGTGGTGTGCCAAGGGATGAGTTGCAAGTGATCCAAGCACCCCTATTTATAGGCTGAACAGAAGCTCGGGCACGGCCCCGTGTCCATCCTTCTCTCTTTCTTCATTAAATGCAGTTTGTCTGCATTAGTTGACCACGCCCCCGTGTCTGCTGAGCACGGCCCCGTGTGCAGAAGCGTATCTGTACTATTAAGATTTCCCTAGATCCTGCGAATCTTAGAGTTGACCATGGCCCCGTGTCCGCTGAGCAAGACCCCGTGGTGGGCGATAGAAGCTTCTCCAACTTTGTCTTTTCTGCTGACACTTGGGCACGCCCCCGTGCTCACTAAGCACGGGGCGTGTTCAGCCTTCTGTTCTCTTGTTTTGCTTGGGAAGATGCTATCGGGAGGTTGGGCATGCCACGTTTGTTCCTTTTCTTGTATTTATGTTAGATTTAGCTGCCTTTTTGCTTCTTTTGTTCATTTGAGCTCATTTAATCCTGAAAATACAAAAGGAAGACAAAAACACACTTTTTCCAACATTAGTACTAAAAAAGGGTCAGTTTTATTCCTCAATTGATGTAATTTATATGTTGCATTTTGTGCACATCAGTATCCATCACTTGTGTCATCTTCTTCCTCCTCGGAATCTTCATCTTGATCTTCATCCATGTCATCACATTCATCTTCATCAGCTTCTTGTTCCTGAAGATTTTGAAGCCTCCACCTGAACATGTCTTGCATTAACTCCAATTTTGAGTCAATTTCTGGGTTGGTACAGGTGGCGTTATGCAATTCTTCCATGAAACCCA
The DNA here is from genome assembly GCF_002127325.2 of Helianthus annuus. Lineage (NCBI taxonomy): Eukaryota > Viridiplantae > Streptophyta > Magnoliopsida > Asterales > Asteraceae > Helianthus > Helianthus annuus. The sequence continues at coordinate 53,496,204 of NC_035445.2, forward strand.
GTCGCTGCTTTGTCATGATGTTCTCTAGCCAGTAGTCTTGCTGCTCTCCGCTGTCGTATGTAATCGTCACCATGTCCGTTTCATCATCAAAACACCATGATGTCATGACAGGGTCTAGCTTCACATTTCCTTTGATTGGTCCAAATTTGCTGGTTAATGCTTTCATAAGCATATGCGTTTCATGGCATTCGTTGTCTAGAGCGATGCCAATGGATTAGATTTGCCTCTGTATCTCTTCTTCCATCTTCAGAATAGCCCTGATCGTCTTAACATACACCCTCATTCTGTTGTCAAAATGGATGACGTATCGCCTGATCCCCAGAGTGTATCTCCACGAAACGATTGTTGCCACTTTTGGCGTTTTGCTTAAGTTAGCTTTTTTGGTTAACGATTTTTTTTGCAGAAAATGTTAATAACTGAAATTCAGTTATTTGTGTTGTTTCATCTTCCTGTAATATTCAACGCGTTTTATTTTTAATTTGTGGCGTTTTGTTTTTAACGGCGTTTTATTTTTGTATGGCGTTTTATCATATGATGGCATTTTGAATATGAGGGTAAAAAGACCCTTTTACCCTTAATGAAGCGCGTCCCACCTAATAATATTGATGTTATTTACGAAAACGCCACCGCGCAATCTAGTCCATAGATTGTTTTGATCGGACGATCCATAATCGTTCTCACCGTTCTCACACTTTTCACCGTTTTCTCCAAATCCCAACCATATATATATAGTTTCACATTTTATACGTATGATTTTAACAAAATATAACATGTTTTAAAACATAAGTTAACACAAAGTAGAAATAAGTTGATTTAAAATACAAGACTACATGTTTGTCATTTCAAAAGACTTTAATCCAAAGCGAAAGCTAACGAGCATTCGGTAAGTAATCGGTTCTTGACGTGGCTTGATCTTCATCTAAGGCTTTAATTTAGAAGTTACCTATAATAAGATTTCATTCGAACGGTTAGTAATTAAGGGTCTGTTTAGTACGGGGTAACGGAATGGGCGAGGGAAAGGAATGGACGAGGTAATGGAATGGATGAGAGAATGCAATAGATCATTACCATTCCATGTCTTGTTTGGTTGCTATTGGGAATGGAATGAATTATTGTCATGTATTGTTTGGTAGGTTTGAAAAGACAAAGAATAAAATCGGCGGTGAGTGGTGATGGTCGGTGGGTGGTGGTCGGTGGCGGTGATTGTGGATGGTGGCGGCGCTGGGTGGCGTCGATGGGTCGGTGGCGGTGAATGTAGGTGGTGATAGGTGGTGGTGACTGTGGCGGTGATGGGTGGGTGGTGGCGATCGTCGGTGGTGGTTGGTGGCGGTGGAGGCTGTGATGGGTGGCAACAATGGTGGGTAGGTGGGGACAACGGTGGTGGCGGCGGAGGTGATGGCGGGTTGCGGGTGGCAGTGACTGGTGAGTGGCGACGACCGTTGGCGTCGATGGTGGGTGGTGACAGCGATGGTGGGTGGCGGCGGCGACGATGAGTTGTGGTGGTGGCAGCGGCGGTGGACCAAGAGTAGTGGTTGGTGGTGGCGGAGGTGGCAAGGGTGGCGGGTGGGTGGCGACGAGGGTGGTGGCTGTCTGGGTGGTGGTAGTGGCGGCGACTGGTGGGTGGCGGTGGCGGTAAGCGTCGGTGGTAGATGGTGGCAACTGTAGTGGGTTGTGGTGCTGTTAATGAAAGGTACAAGAGGGAATGGAATGAAAAAAACATGGGGGCAGATGGAATGATTTTGAGGGAATAGAATGCCTTATGTAATGGGTGATTCCATTCTATTGGCCAACCAAACAACCTTTTTCTCATTCCCTCGTAATGGTCCATTCCATACCGCCTCTCATTCCTGCATACCAAACATTACCTAAGTTATTTGAACGAAATCGTTAAAAGCAAGAAACAAAACAACTTTTCTGAAAACAGGTTGCCCCCAGTTGTTCCCTCGCGTGGCACGGGGAGGCCTTTTTTCATAAAGTTTTCAGAACTGGACACTTTTCACACTTAGCCAATTTTTTGCCATTTCATCCAAGTCGGTCCAAACCCAACTTATTTCGCTTAGGACTTTTTCCTTAACACTTTTAAACCAGGATCCACTACCCAAACCCATTATTCGTTGAGTTTTCACTTCTATTACTTGATTTGGTGTTTATTACCCAAACCGACCTGTTAGGAGTCATCATGCATACTAGTTCATGCCTCCCATTTCCAAGTCGAGGTTTTCCTTATTTTCTCCCAACTACAATTGAAATTATGGTTGGATTTTCTTAAACATAACCATATCATCACAATACCATCTTTTGATTTGGTGTCTTACCCAAAATCTACCCACTGTGAGACTTTAGGCAATTTAGCTTAAGTCTTCTACACCCTTTATCAAGGTTCCTCATTATTTCCCAACCATGATCAAAATAATGTTCTGTAGCTTGGAACAATACCTCGGTTTCTACGACCCCACAGGTCGCTTATATCTTGGTTTTACATGTCTGTCATTTAGTTTATGTCACTATAGACCACAAATGACCCATTTGGTTCGCTACTCATGGTTTTCGTCAACCACAAGGGACAACAATCCTTTTATCAATTCTCACTATGGTCCATGACCACATTTATTACCATCAGGCAACACCTCCGCTTCTATGACCTCGTGAGTCATTTAAACTTCGCTTGTACGTGCCATTTGATATGGTTTACTTAAAACACTTTTCCACTTGACCCAAAAAGGGTCTTTTACTAAACTTCTTAAAAGCCTAATGTTTTAGCATTATCATCAATAAATTTACAAGTAATTAAACGCAAAAATGTAGTTACGTACCTTAAAGGTTTCCTTTTAAACGAGCTTCCTTCCCAGCTTGGCTTCCCGAAGCCTCACTTGAGTTGCCTAAAGATTTAACCCAAGTGACCATTAACATACACATCATTCATGTCTCCTCTACTGAGGGATTCACTAGAAATAATTCATAGCACTTCCACCACGTTTAAAAGCTAAGTAACAAATCAAGTTTTCACTTAGGCATTTTATCAAACACTTGATGTATATTGTTTTCAAGCTATTCTATTAGCTTAATCTGCCAACTACTTACCACTTTATTTCAACTCAACAAGTTTAAGCATTCATTAGCAATCAAATTAACATGTAATTTCAGCTAACAAAGCTATTACATTAAACCATCATACAAGAATTTGGGGCTTTTTCATACTTAGGTTAAAACCCACATCATCACATACATGGACAATCATCCAACATCTCATTTAGTCAAATACTTCACAAATCATGCAATTATGATAATCCTAAGCATTCCATACAACATCAATATACATTTTTATGGTTACTAAATCACTATACCTTCTTATTTCATGGATTCCCTAAACTAGAAAACCCACCAAAAGTGAAATTGTAACATATCATAGGTTTAAAGGATGTTGGGTGATATAAACCTTCCAACATGCAAGAAAAATCCTTTGATTTCACTTCTAACTTGGTTGAATTTGTGTAGGGAAAATTAGAGAGGGGTTTTCTCCTTCTTCTCTCAATCTTGACATGCACACCACACACACACTTACTAAGTGTGTTTTATTTTTTTAGCCTTAAGTTCCCACAACTTTCATTCGTGTCCCATTTTAGTCCCTAATGTTCGGTTTTGGTATAAGTAAGCCACCACCTACCTATTTTACTAACACTTAACATGTTTTTAACTAGATTAAATATTCCTAGTTACTACACTTTATGTTACTTGTCACAATAACATAATAATCAAAATTTAGAATTTTAGGGGTTTTACAGCTAATCGACCTGAAATCGGTGTTCTGTTTCTGGAGCGGATCAAGCGATATGGGGTTCTAGGGCTGTGTGTGTGGAGTGGATCAGGGGATTTCATCTGCAAAATCGACCGGATCTGTACCGGTGAGTACAAAGAGAGTGGAGACTGCATCGGTGAGTGCAAAAAGAGACTGGAGAGACGTGTGAAACTGATGTTTGGTACGACGAGTCGACTGTGGGAGATAAGGTACGAGTGCGGAGATAGACGGGTTGGGTATGACGGTGGTGTCAGGTGGTGGTGGTGGTGGTGGTGGAGGTGGAGGTGGAATAGAGAGAAGAAAAGAAGAGAGTGTGTTATGTGTATATGCATATATATATATAGGGTAGGGTTCATTTGAGAACCACTCTTATTGCGAGAACCATGAGAATCAATGCGAACACAAAAAAAAAAAAAAAAAAAACCTAAAGATACCTAAAAAAACACACAATTTTTTAATAATTTAAAAAAAATCGCTATATTTCATTCCAAAATTTTTTTTTCGAGTAACAATTATGGATGCACATGTGCATATGTATCATTTCTTTGACAAATTTTGTAATATATTACCAATATTAGACAATTGCACTTTCATTTACACTACCATCCATAATACACTACTTTTTATATTAGCAATATATAAAATGCACATGTGCATCTATATGTATGAACATGATATAACGTATTTTGGTAAAAAGAAAGTTTGTGATTTGAATGATGAAGTAGGCCAATATACATGTTTTTGGTTAGTTATATCTAGTGGTTGATGATTTGGTTATATTTATCACTTTATAATGTAATATGTTGTTTGGTATGGTATGAAGGGTGTTGATGTACATGTGCATAAAGTGAAAAATATTGTTGGATCGTCGTGTGACCCTAACGAGTCAATCTGAGTAGTTCATCATCAAATACAAAGGCGGAATCAGTGTAATTGATGTAAAACAACTTGTTTTTCCCTTAATTTTCTTCTTATATTGATTTCCTGAGCTTTTACAATCCTGATAACAATTCGGCAGCACCTCGGCTCTCAAACATGACTACTAATTCCGTATGAAATGAAACAGGCACACATGTATTTATAGAGGGTTAATTCCGCTTGAAGCCAACTCAAACGAAATCATTAGTTCATGCGGAATTAGTTAATTCCGTGCGGAATTACTAATTTCGCTTGAACATTCTAATTCCTTTTGAAATTACTTCATGCACCTTCAAGCGGAATTACCTTTAACACTGTTTTCTCGTTTTGTGTGCCCTGATCTATCTAATACCTCACAAGACTTAATAAAGACGAAGTTAACAGACATCAGTGCACCAACAGACTCCCCCTTGGATGTTGACGAAGTCCTTAGCATTTAGTCTTCAGTCTTTAGTATTGAACTATTTTTCTCTGCCTTGAATTGTCTTGTCATTGTAAAACATCCTACAATCTTTTATCTTCAAACTTAAACCTTCAATCCCCCCTTTGAATGTTGATCCAGAATGTAGACTCCCCTTTTCGATGACTCCCCCTCTCGAACAGCTGGGACTTGAATTCTGGTTCAAACTTTGACATTTTCGTTGCCGTGGGGATCTTGACTCCTGTTTCCTGTTTCTCAAACATATAATCATTATAATCTATTCACTCTTAAACTTCTCTTAATTGATCATCAGTTTCAGAAATCCACTTAAGTATTCAGGTCCAAGTTAATGACCCCGATTACTCAATTTATCTACCAAGTCCAACTTAATGACCTTGGTTGATCTGTGACAAAAACAAACTGATTTTTGTTCAACATTTTAAAATATTTTTCTGAAAATTACAAGTTTCAAGTTAATGAACTTGTTTTGGCTTTCCATTTTCTCAATTAACATGTTAAGCTCCCAACTCATCATCCAGCTTAGAATCTTTCTGCATCTGCTCCAATCTTTTTGGATTTTTAATAAAGTTTCTAAACTAGAAAACGAAATACAAGAATTAAAATACAGAATGTAAACTATTTACAAACATATTTTTGGTGAGCGTGTCAGGGAATCATATCAGCTGTCTAGCACCGTTAAGCTCGATAACATACTAAGTCGTAAACAATTCACTTAGATTGTCGATATGCCGATCCTCTTAAATTTTGATAGAAACTTCAATCTGTTCAGGATACGATTTAGGTGAATTAAGACTTAAACTTATATGTGTGTCCCACCTCTTGAATATACTCCCGTATCTAGATCCCAATATTCAGTCTTACAGGTGAATATACCTAGATGATATCTGTAAAAGGGTTAGATGCGAAACCATGAGAGCTCAGGTCAGAACTTCCGTTCAGCAGAGAGATGACGGTTCGTCTTTAGGTGTGTTCCCTTTAAAGAATCTTTTCTTCAACAGCACATGATTAACATTTTGCAATGTGTCATCATTTTTTATGCTGAGGGTGAGCTTTAAAAGCATGCAAAAAGTATTATACGGGAAATAGGTCATTGCTTCCGCAAAATCAGAAGTCCCGGGATAATACCCCAGATATCACTGAGTATAAAGACCTAGTATCTCAGAAAAAAGGGACCTTTCAAACAAGATTTCAGGGTTACCTATATATCCAAGATTTGTTCCCCACAAAATAAGCAAGTTTGAATTTTAGGTTTATATCCCAAACAAGATTTACTGAATGTATAAAAACCTATCAGCACGTCATCAGCGAGACTGTTTAAAAACTTTAAACTTTACATTTCTTTAGCGTACTCTAACTGTCAAGCCGATGTACTATCATTTTCCCTTTTTACACAAGCTCTTTTTCAGTTTTCTATTGTTTTTGGATTTTGAGATTTTTTCGTGCTTTTGGATTTTTGAATTTTTTACTGTTTTTATATTTTCTGAAAATATAATACTCCCCCTAAATACCAAAACAAGTAAAAAATCGACAAACCATTGCAGATTGTTTCTCAACATCATTATCTACAATGTTATCCTTATCAACGCCAATAATCCCATCCGACACCGATAAAAGCATCATACCATTCAGTTTTAAAAGATATTTAAACCGAGTTTTGTCAAATACTTTGGTATGTAAATCAGTTTTTTGATTATCAGTGTGGATTTTCTCAATTCGTATCAACTTCTTCTCGAAACAATCTCGGATGAAGTGATGACGAATTTCGATATGTTTCGTTTTAGCATGATGAACAGGATTTTTTGTGATATTAATCGCTTCCTCATTATCATCAAAGATAGGGGTGTTAAGAAATTGCAAACCGTAGTCGCGTATCTGTTGCTGGATCCACAAGATCTGAGAACAGCAACTGCTAGCAGAAACATACTCAGCTTCACATGTGGATAGAGCCACAGAGGTTTGCTTCTTACATTGCCAGGTGACCAAACGTGGTCCAAAAAACTGACAACCTGCTGTTGTTGATTGCATTAACTTTGCAGCATCCGAAATCGGAACCGAAATACCCTTCGAGCGTGAAATCGCCTTTTCTTGGATACCACAACCCCAATGATGGAGTTCCTTTCAGGTAGCGTAATATCCGTTTTACAATCACCATGTGCGAAGCTCTCGGGTTAGATTGAAATCTTGCTGCGAGGCAGGTCGGATACATGATATCAGGTCTTGAAGTAGTCAAGTACATTAGCGAACCGATCATGGAACGATATAGCGTTTCATCTACCCTGTCTCCGGTGAGATCTGGGTTTATCCCATAGTTCGTTGCTAACGGGGTGGAAGCTAGAGTAGAACCTGACGTCCCAAATTTCTCTAGAATATCATGATCGTACTTCGTTTGATGTATAAAAATTCCTTCGGGACGTTGATCAACTTGAAGACCCAAAAAGAATTCATCTCACCCATCGATGACATTAAGAATTTCGGCTTCATAACTCTTTCGAAATCTTTGCACAAATTTTCATTCGTTGACCCAAATATGATGTCGTCCACGTATATTTGAACTATCAGAAGATGTCCGTCGACCTCTTTGGTGAAGAGAGTGGCATCCACTTTTCCACGGATGAAGCTGTTGGCTAGCAAGTGTTGAGACAATATCTCATACCAAGCTCTCGGGGCCTGGTGTAAACCATACAACGCTTTGTCTAGCAAGTAGACCTTGTCTTTGTGGATTGGATCGGTGAAGCCCGGTGGCTGTCCGACATACACCTCCTCTTTTACCTTCCCATAGAGAAACGCCGATTTCACATCTAGCTGATATACTTTGAAAATTTTCCACGATGCAAATGCCAGAAAGATTCTAATCGCTTCTAGTCTAGCCACAGGAGCATACACTTCGGTGAAATCTATACCCTCCTGTTGACTAAAGCCCTGGACTACGAGTCGAGCTTTGTTTCGAATAATAACCTCTCGATCATCTCTTTTGCATTTAAACACCCATTTTGTGTTAATTTTCCTGTGACCATCAGGCAAATCTACTAATTTTCACACTCCTAACTTCTCGAATTGACTCAACTCTTCTTGCATAGCATTGACCTAAGAATCTTCAGTTAGCGCCTCTTTGTATGTTCGCGGTTCGATCTGCGAAATAAAACAACTTAGTGAAAACTCAGTTTGTAAAGGAGCTACTGTAGAATAAAAACAAGTAAGGCCTTGGTCAATTTGACGTCTAGTGCGGACGCCTGATTGTAATTCTCCAATAATCAGCTCCTCTGGATGGTATGAAAGAGTTCTTGGCATCACCTCGCCTGGAACATCTACCTCACCCTACAGATTCGTAATATTCTGATTTGCACCTTGTTCACTGACTGGATTTGTTTGACTTGAAATCTGGATTTGCTCCCACTCAGAATCTGAATCACCATGATCAAATACTAGCATACTATCAGATTCATGATTATCATTGACTGCCGTCTGATTATCATGAGCAACTTCATTTTGTAGAATATCATCATGTTCTCCAGCATTGCTTAGACCTGCTTCATCATCATTTGAAGTTTGTTGTGGTCGCCTTGAATACTCAGCTGGGAACCTTTCCTGCGATGACTCATATTTCTTAGAATATCCAACTCGTCAAAGAAATCTTCTTCTTCGTCTTCTCTCATGTTAAACGAATCCCACAAAGTATCATAGTGAAAACGCCATGAATCGCCGGGATTTTGTGGTGGCATTGTGTAGCCTTGACATTCAACATTGTATGCCTCAATAATCTGCTTCAGGCTAGGAATGAATACTCGCTTCAGTGGACTTGCATAACCCACAAATATTCCTTCTACACCTTTTTGACCAAATTTACCATGAAGCTCTAGAACTGTACAGGGAGACCCAAACGGTTCAAGATACTTTAGATTTGGCTTGCGATTGTTCATTAGCTCAAAACATGTCTTGTTGAATTTCTTCACTGTGAGAACCCGGTTGAGCGTATAGCATGCGGCTGACACTTCTTCTGCCCAAAAATTGACAGGTAGTTTGGAATTAGCAAGCATCGTCCTGGCCGTTTCGATTAGCGTCCTATTCTTTCTTTCAGCGACTCCATTCTACTATGGAGTGTAAGGAGCACTAAATTCATGCAATATACCTCTCTCATCACAATATTCATCCATCTTGTTGTTCTTGAACTCAGTACTATTGTCACTTCTGATTCTTTTGATACGCCTTAGGTATAAGTTTTCAATTTTTCTGAACAACGCCATCAAACTATCAAACGTCTCATCTTTAGACTTCATAAATGATACCCACGAAAATCTGGAATAATCATCAGTTACTACAAGACAATAGAGATCCCCAGTTATGCTTTTGACATTCACTGGACCAAAAAGATCCATATGGAGTCTCTCTAAAGGTCTTGAGACTGAGTTGACTTTCTTATGAGGATGTGATTTCTTTTTCTGCTTGCCTTTGATGCAGCTAATACATTCCCCTTCCAGATGAAAACCTTTCACATGAACACCCGTTACTAAATCATTATGCACCAGGTGATTCATTTTCCTCAGATGTATATGACCCATCTTCCGGTGCCACAATTGCGATTCCTTCTCAGTTGCTCTTTATACAAAACAATGAGCCTGACCCGTGGTTGTAGTTGCTACACTCATGTCCAACACATACAGATCATTGACTCTTGGTGCTCTCATGATAACCCATTCTTCAGGGATAACAAATCTTGGTTTCAAGATCAAACATTCTTTGTCAATAAAATGAGTGGTATACATTCTATCACAAATCTGAGAAATACTCAGAAGATTATTCTCAAGCTCAGTGATGTAATTCACTCTTTCAAACGTAACAATCCCATTGGATAAAGTTCCTTCACCAACAATTCTACCACCTTGATTGCCTGCAAAACCTACACAACCTCCATTGAAATTTCTAACATCATACAGCAAGGCTGTTTTCCCAGTCATGTGCCGAGAAGCTCCACTATCCATAATCCAACGTGAAACGGATCTTGGAAGCTCCTGCACATTTCAAAAACATTTAGTTAGATTTTGATGTCACCCAAGCCTCTATCGACTCAGGTAACTGGACATCAAGGACAGTTCTTTTGGTGATCAATGGTGGAAAATTCTTATCATTGATCTTCAAGCTTTCTTCAGACCCAACCTCAACCTCTTTGTATAAGAAAAATTCATCTTTCTGAGGTTGACTAGATGGTTGGTCTTTCTTTTGAACATCTTTCTTCTCATAATTTTGCATTTCTTTCTCAAGTTTCACATAGTAATCCAAAGGAACATTCATCTTTACTAGTGTGGTAGAAGATGATTGCTTTTCCATCTCAGCAACCTTTGGTCTTGGAGAACTTGTTTTCTTTTCAAGCACTTTTGGCTTCCATGTTTGTTGAGATGATGCAACCCGTTTGTAAAACTTGCCATTTTTAGTTACCACATTCTTTACAGGTTTAGTTTTGATTTTGGTGTTGTCATTTTTCAAAACCTTTTTCTCAACAATCAATGGAGCATTTCCCTTTACATCATCTTTCTTCCTTGAATTCATCATAACTTCAGTCTTAGGCTTCAAATTGGTACACTTTCGTGCTATATGTCCAACTTGATTGCATTTAAAGCAAGTTCGAGTATCAACTACTCGGCCGGTGCCTTCAGACTGAGGCTGTGAAGCCTTCTTCTCAAAGAACTCTTTGTTTGATTTTGAAAAAATTTTAGATTCCTCATCAGAAAGTGAACTTGAACTTGTCACAAACACATTTTTATCAACACACTTCTTGTTTTGAACATTCCTTCTTTGATAATTCTTACCACCCTGATTACCACCCGACCATCTATTTCGATTGTTGTTATAAAACCGTGGTGGAACAACAGGTTTTTTATAGTAAGCCTTATCTTTCTCAAAATTTAATTGCCTCTTGGAATGTTTCAAACTTTCAATTTCTGACATTTCAATTTCAACCAATTTGAACATGTTCGTCAGTTTATCCACATTAACATTCTCCAGAGGAAACTCAGAATCCGAATACAACTTATCCGATCCTGACATCTTATACATGACAAGAGTAGGTTCTTCATTTAAGTTGTTTTTGGATTTTGGTTTTGGAATGTAATTGTTCAGAAAACACTATTCATCCTCAACCGAATCACTATCAGACTTCAAAACACTTTCAGCGATGCCTTTAACAATCTCAGTTTGAATACTATCATCAGATGAAGAAAATGTAACATCAATTGACTCTGGAAGTTTAATTTCATTTGTTTCATCTTCATCATTAACCAACCCGGACTTTTTCTTTGAAAAATTGTTTAAAACTGGTGGTGGAACCTGATGATACCCAACCCCAGTTCCATCTGAGTATACATCTTCGCCTGCTTTGTTTTCCCGATGGGTTTGGGAACAATGTGTTGTAAAACAAAGCTTGCGGAGTTGTAACTGGTTAACTTCAGATTGATGCGTTCATTCTCAATCTTATCTTCTTCAAACTGAAGTTTTAACTTAGCAATCTCATCCAGTTGTTGGTTGATTTGCTCTTCTTTGAATCTAAGAACTCCAGTTAAATGCTCATTTTCTTTATTGGTTTTACCATTTCTTTCATCAGAATCTTTTACAGTTCGTTTTAGTTTCTCAAAATTTTCTGAAATTTTACGATTTTCAAGAATCAATTTTTCATTTTCTTTCTTAATTCTCTCTACTTCAATTTTATCATTTTCAATTTTCTCAATTAAATTTTTAACTCGATCATTTGAAGCTTTTAGCATTTTGTCACGATCAAGAATCTGATCTTCAACCTTTCTGACTCTTGTTGTCAGATCTTCAACCTTCTTACCATTGAGGTAAGTGAGTGTACTACAAATCTTGCAGTTTTTCATGCAATTTTTGCAGTCACTATCACCTTTGACTTTTTATCTGACTCACTTGTTGACGCATTTGAACTGACCTTGCATTTAGAATCAGTTTCAGACTTAGAGTCTACCTCAAGTTCCTTTGCAGCAAGCACTTTGTCAGCCATCTTTCAAGTACCTGAAATAATCAACAAACACTTAGAAAAAAAATTTGGAATTTTGAAAATCTTAGTTTCAAACGGAATCACTTGAAGCGGAATTACTTCAAACGAAATTACCACTCAAACGAGATTATAGATTTCAAACGGGATTACCAACAGATATTAATTCCGTGCGGAATTAGGTTAACTTCAAACGAAATTAGACCAACTGAAACAAAATTAAGTTCTTTGAAGCGGAATTAATAATTCCGTTTGAACTTTCAAGCGGAATTTGATTCCGTGTGAAAATAATACAATTTTTCAAGCGGAATTAAGAACAGTGTGACTAATTCCGTGCGAAATTAGGATTCAGTTCAAACGAGATTATGATGACATCAGCATTTTCGAACAGTTTTACAAGCGGAATTAGCAATTTTATCAGATTTTGTTCGAATTTTAGTCCAATTCTTTCAAGGATTAGTTAAAACTATGTTTTGCGTGATATATGGGAATTTTAAGCCATTTCGACTGTTAAAACTTGTTCAAATCAGAAAAGAATGAGAAGAAGTGAGAGAATCCGATGAAATCAAGCTGAATTGGTATGAACTCCTCGTCCTGAGCTCTGATACCACTTGTTGGATCGTCGTGTGACCCTAACGAGTCAATCTGAGTAGTTCATCATCAAATACAAAGGCGGAATCAGTGTAATTGATGTAAAACATCTTGTTTTTCCCTTAATTTTCTTCTTATATTGATTTCCTGAGCTTTTACAATTCTGATAACAATTCGGCAGCACCTCGGCTCTCAAACAATGACTACTAATTCCGTATGAAATGAAACAGGCACACAGGTATTTATAGAGGGTTAATTCCACTTGAAGCCAACTCAAACGAAATCACCAGTTCATGCGGAATTAGTTAATTCCGTGCGGAATTACTAATTTCGCTTGAACATTCTAATTCCGTTTGAAATTACTTCATGCACCTTTCAAGCGGAATTACCTTTAACACTGTTATCTCGTTTTGCGTGCCCTGATCTATCTAATACATTACAAGACTTAATAAAGACGAAGTTAACAGACATCAGTGCACCAACAAATATTATACATATTGGTAATGGTAGTGTATTATGGATAGGAGGAGGTAATGGTAGTGTATTATGGATGGTATGATAGATGAAAAGGAAAGTGTATTCAAAGTAGTGTATCAAAAACATGTTATATCATGTTCATACATATAGATGCACATGTGCATTTCTAATATTGGTAATGAAAAAGTATTGTATTACGGATGGTAGTGTAAATGAAAGTGCAATTGTCTAATACTGGTAATGTATTACGGAATTTGTCAAAGAAATGATACATATGCACGTGTGCATCCATAATCGTTACTCGAATTTTTTTAGAAACAAAATATAGCGACTTTTAATTAAAAAATAAAAAAAATTGTGTGTTTTTTAGGTATTTTTGGTTGTGTACACATTGGTTCCCGCAGCTCTCGCAATAAAAGGGTGGTTCCTAACTGGTCCTTCTCCTATATATATATATATAGGGGAAGGTTCAAATGAAAATCACTAGTTATTGTGAAAATTTGAAAACTAATTAAAAAAGCCAAAAAAACATACTTTTTTTTACATAACAATTTTCGCCATTTTTTATATAAAAAAAATTTCAAAAAAAAATTGTAGTGCACATGTGTAATACTACACATGTGTACTACAAAAAAAAAGTTTTTTGAAATTTTTTTTTATATAAAAAACCTGCGATTTTTATAAAAAAAATTGAAAAAAAAAACTTTTTTTGTGTGTTTTTTTAGCCTTTTTTTAGTTAGTTTTCGAGTTTTCACAATAAAAGTGGTTTTCATTTGAACCATCCCCTATATATATATATATAGAGTAAGGTTAACATACAAAAAGCCTTATCATACATCACGTAGGAGACAATGGTAACCGTTGGATCAGGTGTATAATCACGCATGGGACCACATAATCACGCATGGGACCACATAATCACGCATGAGACTATAATCACGCACGTTCTATGATAATAACGCACGTTATATTTTTTGTCATGTATGTTAATGTAGGTTAAGCCTTGAAGTACATTATACTTTCCCTATATATATATATAGGGTTCCTCTACAAAATGTGTTTTTTTCTTCTAAAAAGTGTAAGAAGTAATCATGGTCATTAGATTAGCGTAATTGATGGATGAGATTAAATGACTGGTAAAATTGTAATATTTGTTTTAATTAAATTGATTGATTTCTTAGATTAAGGGTATTAAAGTAAATTTAGTGTGCCTTAAATTTAGGAACCCACATGCAAGTCACATACAACTCCCCCCTCCCCCCCCCGTCTTTTTAAAACTTCAATAACTTTTTTATACATAATTTATTCTTAAAAAAATGTACACCATAATAACGAGCATTTTTTATCTTCAATATGAGTACCATAATGCTACACATTTTAAAAATTGCTTTTCAACTAGTTGATTGGTTTTACCAGTTATGGTATGTTTTATATAAATATGGCAGCGTGGTGTATTTTATATGGCGGTGTGTTTTATAATTTTGAATGACCAGTTATGATGTGTTTTACGTATGGTGTGTTATACAATACAACACATCGTAAAGAACCCTAAAAGTTATAAAACACAACGTCAAGAAAATACAAACACATGTCATTCGTGAATCATAACTAGTACAACAGATCGTGATGAAACCAATACTTTATAAAAATACAACGTCAATAATTACACAAATACATCTCCTTCTTAAAACATAAAATACTATAACACACTGTGAATGAACTATACAGTGCGGTTAAATTTCGGCGATTGGGGTTTCAATTAGATTTGATTACAATGGATCCATAGAGTAGTGCCGGATGAAATACATAAGATGTTGAAATGGAAGATGATCATGATTAGATTGAAGAAGTTCAAAATCCGAATTCAAACAGTGTCGAAACAAGGTATCCGTCCAACATGCGTATTTACATGTTCTGTGTGTTTGCAACATGCATGATAATTTTTTTATAATATGTGTGATTAGCAAAACACATTATTACTAGATTTATATAACATGCTTGATTGCATAATTATAACATGCGTGATTAGAAAAACACACTATTACAAGATTTATATAACATGCTTCTTTATATAATTATAATATGCTTCATTACATAGTTATAACATGTGTGATTAGCAAAACACATTATTACTAGATTTATATAGGATACTTAATTACATAATTTTAACATGCTTCATTACATAATTATAACATGCGTGATTAGCAAAACACACTATTACTAGATTTATACAACATGCGTGATTATTTTTTCTATACATGTGTGATTAGCAAAACACATTATTACTAGATTTATATAACATGCTTCATTACATAATTATAACATGCGTGCTTAGCAAAACACATTATTACTGGATTTATGTAACATGCTTCATTACATAATTATAACATGTTGCATTACATAATTATAATATGCGTGATTAACAAAAACACATTATTACTAGATTTGTACAACATGCGTGATTATTTTTCCTATAATATGTGTGATTAGAAAACATGCTGAGCAGAGAAAAAAATGACTTCGATAAGTTGAAGTATTTATGAGGTTCTGTGGCAATGAGAGGTTTATCGCTTAATTGTGTGTTGAATCTGTGACACTCTAGGTTTTTCCGAAC
Organism: Helianthus annuus; assembly: GCF_002127325.2. Taxonomy (NCBI): domain Eukaryota; kingdom Viridiplantae; phylum Streptophyta; class Magnoliopsida; order Asterales; family Asteraceae; genus Helianthus; species Helianthus annuus. Next base: position 53,512,039 of record NC_035445.2, read on the forward strand.
GAACACCTTGTAATATTTTGTGTATATAAATATTATTAAATGGAAACGTGATCTTTATTTGCTTAATGTGTGTTGAATGTACGTATTATATATAAATGTACGTGAGTCGAGACCATGACTCGCAACCGGGCGGTTGCGAGTGGGCCTTTGGGCCGTAACCGGTTTGGGCCGAAACCACCCTTAGCCTATTTGATGCTTGTATATAAATCCCCACTTTCCTTCATTTCCTTCATTTTACACAACACACCAACACATACACTCCTTATTTTCTCTCAACTAAGAAAACCCTCAAACAACATTACCATCTCCTCCAATTTTCGGTTCAAGCTCAAGGATCTCGGACAAGGACTCGGTCAAGACCATCACTCGGACACTCCATCTTCTCGGTTCCTTTCTCTTTGTTTTCGGCTCCTTCTTCTTCTTCACAACCGGTTAGTATTATCCTTGTGCATAGGATTTATGTTATGTTGAATGGACTTGTATGCTTGGTTCATAGTGTTATGTATGAATTTAGGATGATTTGTGAAGTTGAATATATGTGATAACATGTTTAAATGGCAAGAAAAAGGGTAGTTTAAAAGTGTTCATAGCCAAACATATTATGCTTTATTATTCTTGCAAAATGATGTTGCTAGACTTAAGATTTCGGCTACAAATAATATGTTTCTTGTTCTTACATGACAATCTTGTTTGAAATATATGATTTTTGGTTCAAAATGTGTGATTATGTTGGCATGAAAACCCTAGAAAACTAAGAACATAAGATGAACTTGTTGAATATGGTTTGAAGGTTTTAAAAATGGCAAAGTTTGATCTATTTGGTTTAATGGTCAGATTTGGAAAAGTGTTTGTAGAAACCTTATTGGTAGTTTCCTAATCTGGGTCTGATTTCATATGTACAAATTGGACTGTCATATCTGCATCATCACGTGTACATGAAAGGGACAGCTTCCGACTCGCAACCACACGATTACGACTCGAGACCACGCCGTTGCGACTCGCAACCAAAGCGTGACAACTCGAAACCACACGGTTGCGACTCGCAACCATAGCAGGACAACTCGAAACCACGAGATTGCGACTCGAGACTACGTCGGTTGCGACTCGCAACCGCAGCATGATGACTCGAGACCAAACGGTTGCGACTCGCAACCATAACGTGACAAGCCGAGATCTCCTGGTTGCGACTCGAGACCTCCTGGTTACGACTGGGCTGTCCATTTTGGTTATTGGGCCATTATGTGTTATGGGCTATCTGTTGACTGGGGTTATGTGTTACTGTTGACTGCTTAATTGTTTAGGCCGGCCCAATAACCCCATGACTGTTTGTATTGTTTTGCATGTTACGTGCCAGTTATGTGTATAGTTTTTACGCGATTGCTTGTGCACCAAACCTGACCTATACCGGTAACCATGTTAGGACGTGGTGACCAACGTGATTGACAAGTAACCTAAACCTACCGAGCAACCCAAGGTGAGTTCACAACTTAAAAGCATGCGTCCCGGTGGTTTGGGACACGAGACTAAAACAACCCTATCCCCTGGTAAAAGGGGATACCATTTACATACCTTCCCTGGTTATTGGGAACAAAACTACTTTTCCTTCCCTGGTTATTGGGAACAAAACTACTTTTCCTTCCCTGGTTATTGGGAACAAAACTACTCTTCCTTCCCTGGTTATTGGGAACAAAACTACTTTTCCTTCCCTGGTTATTGGGAACAAAACTACTTTTCCTTCCCTGGTTATTGGGAACAAAACTACTTTTCCTTCCCTGGTATTGGGAAACCTTTTGGTTAATTACTGTTTATACGGATTGCAACTAACGGCACTAAACGAAACTCTATCACTCAAGTCCCTACTACATAATACCGATTAGTCGCCGGGGCCAGGCGAACGGGTTATTAGTTGATAGCGCTATTTAGGTGTTTACCAGCCTCACACCGTGCCCTGGTTTGGGATCGGTCGTGAACTAATAGACTCAGGCATCCGTCAATGATGATAGAACATTGGCAACGGGGCATCCTGCGGATACGCAACGGTTACCTAGTGTTCGGTATTGGAAAAACAGTTTAGTCGCTAACTTTTGGGGTAGCTCCCCAGGGCATGTATAAACGGGTAAATTAACCGGTGAAACAAGTTTTTGGTAATTAAAACTGGACAACTAGTGAACTCACTCAGCATTATTGTTGACCCCTTACTGCATGCTTTGCAGGTAACCAATGATTCAGGAGCTGCTGCTTGGGGATGTGTAGTGTTCGTCAAACCCGTGTGTCGGGATAACTGTTTTGAACAATGAACTGTCTTTAAAACTATTTTGGTTTATGCTTCCGCTGTTTTGTTAAACTAATTACCGAATCTAAACTCTAATGTTGCTAATTACTCCGGATATTAAATACTTCTACTATTAATTAAATGCTCAGAATAATTGGTGGCTGGATCCTGGTCAGTCACGCCCTCGAAGCGGGTGTTATCCGCAGGAGGAATTTGGGGGTGTGACAGATTGGTATCAGAGCCATTGGTTATAGTGAACTTGGTTTAAAAAAAAAGGGGAAAATCTTTTTGGAGAAAACCAGACTATAACCCGTGACTCGTGACGACACTACACTCCAAGTACAAGGCTCAACACTTTTGACCTCATAGCTCGGACCAGTGTTTACTTGTTTGCTTACTTTATGTTTCCTGTTTCGCTATACGTACTAGTATGCCTAACTAGTGAACGCCCACATACGATATTGCATGTGATTGCACGTTAGCACACCAATATGAATTCATGTACACTTTCTCGTATCATGTGATTGATAGGGTGGTAATTCCCTAAACCTCCATGACTTACACTACTTGATACTCTTTGAAATCTACTCGAGTGTGGGGAACCATTTGACATGAGTTAAGAGGAGCTGAGATGAACATGCAAATCACAATATTATTGTGGGTGCACACATAATAATATAGTGGGGTGGATGTGAGTCCCAGTGAGGCTTAACAAGTGAAAAAGGGGTTCCGTTTCGTTATTTGTATGATGAGAAACACAACAGTCCATAGGAGCCGTAGCAGTGATTGTCTCCTACTCGAACACGATCTTTTCACTTCTCACTGCATCCCTTTCGAACCTCGATGCTATCGAGTATTACCTGAACACCCATATGAACGCCTAGCGAACTGTGTAGAACATTAGGTGCTTGTACGAACATCCCTGGGATGGATGTTGAAACGACAATGATTGGTCTATATCCTTCTCACCTTTCTTCGCTTGCTGGAACTTAACGTGTTGACGTCTTAAATCCCGAAGTGCGATCACTTCTGCAACACTATCTCAACATACCGTGTATTACTCAGTCAAGAGGGTAGACGTAGTACCTTACTGGCTTCAGCATTTGAACGACCCTAGTCACCGACAACGAGCATCAGCGAATTGACTCCAATCGAACCCTTAACTCCAGTCAGCGGCTCATAGGAGCCAGCTCTTACGAATCAGTCGGGCCATAAGCGATGACAATTGACAATGGTGCGGAAATGCGTAACGGCCAGCTCAATAAGTACACCTTGGGACGCGGCACGGAAACGTGACAAGATGGACTTGTCAGTGAAGGATCGTAGCGCACCATTTCAAGCAACGCCATCAGAAACAACAGTCGCGACAACATCAAGGTCAACAACCAGGGGAATGATAATAGTAATGGGAATCCTCGCAACCGTAACAACAACATTGGAAATGATGCTCGTGGAAGGGCATTTAGGATTGGCGCAGGCGACGCCAGGCGTAGTAGCAACATGGTAGCTTGTATGGGTAGTTGTTTGCTTCATCTCTATTCTGCTTGACCCTGATACTTCTTGAAACCGAACCAGATGTGGAATCGACTGATGGCAAGTCAAATAGAATCTCAAAAGTTCGTTAGGATGTAAACACGACCTTGTGGGACGAGTGTCCGATGACGACCTTCCTTCTACCACCCTCGATGGTTACAACGCAGTAGTTAGTGTGAATTGGTTACCCAGGAATCACGCGAATATACCCAGTAAGGAGAAAACTTTGTGTGGAGAATCGGCCTTTGTTCTAAAGCATCAGAGTAGTTCAATAGTTAGCGCCATTTCAGCTGTGAAGGCCAGAAGTGTCTACAGAGGGATTACTCCGCTGTGTTAGCAACCGCTACGGATGTTAAGGCTAAGGAAAAGTGGATCGAGGATCCACCAGTTGTTCGTTGTTTCTCTCGGCGTGCTATCCGAGGAACATTCAGTTTTTCTTCCGAAAATTTGTTAGGCGGAATCTCAGTTTGATCTCACGTCTGAGGCAGCCCTGATTACTTGTACTTTTACCATTTTGCGCCAGGAAGGTCGCAAGATCTATCAAAGCAACTATAGGAACCGTTGGACAGGAGTTTTGTAGGGTCTATTTCTTCGCTTTGGGGGAGCCCCACTTATCCTAGGGAAGATGGACCTTGTCGTGTGTATACTGACTATTAAGAACTCATCAAGGTGACAGCCCATAACCGTTTGTCTCGATCCTGTATTGACAACCTGTTGACCAGTTACATGGGTCATGCTCCTATGTGAAGATTGAGTAGCGAACGAACTAACATCAGATGGAAGTCCAAAGGGAGGATGTTCCTAAAACGGCATAGTAAACGCAATAAGGCCATTCCCAGGAGACACCGGATGAATTATTCCATGACCTTTTGGGGTGAACAACCCACCAGCTGCTTTATGGATCACACTGCAACTGTGTTTATCTAGTACGTTTTGAATCACTTCTAGGAGAAAGGGGCACCATGAACAACACTTGTATTCCATTGTAGAGCTTCTAGGGGAGGAGCGTCTACGTGCGAAGTCTACCTAAGTATGACTTCAGGATTCGGGAAGTACACATTTTCTTTTTATCAAACAACGAAGTGGGAATACACATGGATCTCGCTAAGATCCATTTTGGTTAGGAACTGATCAACATCAAAGATCCCTTCGAGGATACAGGAGTTTCTTGGTCCCACTAGATACTATCGCAGCTTAATCACAAGATTTTCGAAGGTCGCACAGCTTAAGTCTCGTTGGCACAGCAGGGTGTTGTGTTCGTGAAAGACCAAAACAGGAGGACGTCTTTTCAGCTTTCGAATCCCAACTTTGTAATGCACTGAGCATCATCTTCACCCTAGGGTACGGGTGATCTAGCGGTATACCATGATGCTTCGAATCAGGATCCCAGTTACACACGGATGCAACGCGAGAAGGTTATTGCTTACGCCTCTCGACAACTTAGGACGCACGAAAGGAACTACACAACGCTTGATTTGGAACTGGGAGCAGTGATCTTCGCACTTAAGTTATGACGGCATTACCTATACGGAACCAAGTGCGCCACCTACACCGACCACAGAAGTTTAGAACACATATTCAAGCAGAAGGAACTGAATATGCGACAGCGACGATGGGTCGGACTGCTGAATGATTACGAGTGCTCTATCAGGTATCACCCGGGCAAGGCCAATGTAATGGCAGACGCCCTCAGTCGGAAGGGCACTACGCCTAAGCGCGTAAGAGCTTTACAACTCACGATCCATTCTAGTCTACCTTCGCAAATACGAGCTGCTCAGATAGAAGCACTGGAACCAGAGAACGTTAGAGCTGAAGCCCTACGCGGGTCAAGGCAACGCTTAGAACAGAAGGAAGACGGTGCTTATTATGTAACAGGACGCATTTGGGTCCCACTCTATGGCGACTTACGAGAACTTGCGATGGATGAAGCGCACAAATCTCGCTACTCAGCACACCCTGGTTCGGACAAGATGTACCACGATATTAAGACTACGTATTGGTGGCCTAGCATGAAGGCCCACATAGCAACTTACGTCAGCAAGTGTTTGACTTGTGCGCAAGTCAAGACGGAATATCAGAAACCCTCAGGCCTACTCCAACAACCAGAGATACCACAACGGAAATGGGAGCAAATTTCCATGGATTTCGTTACTGGCCTACCTAGATCACAGCGCGGAAACGATACTATCTGGGTGATCGTGGATCGACTCACGAAATCCGCACACTTCTTGGCAATCAAAGACAACAGATAAATTCTCCACTCTGGCGGAGATATACCTCAAGGAAGTTGTTCGAGGCACGGGGTGCCCACCTCTATCATCTCTGATCGAGATGCACGTTTTACTTCGGAACTGTGGCAAGCAATGCACAAGTCTTTTGGCTCACGTCTAGATATGAGCACAGCGTATCACCCACAGACGGACGGGCAGTCCGAGCGAACTATTCAAACCTTAGAAGACATGCTTCGCGCTTATGTAATCGACTTTGGCAACAGCTGGGAAAGGCATCTGCCACTCGTGGAATTCTCGTACAATAACAGCTACCACACCAGCATTAAAGCTGCCCCGTTTGAGGCATTGTACGGACGTAAATGCCGGTCACCTCTTCGTTGGGCAGAGGTGGGGGGATAGTCAAATCACTGGTCCAGAACATGTGGTAGACACTACTGAGCGGATTGCTCAAATACGACAACGCATGGCGGCCGCTCGTGACCGTCAGAAGGCCTACGCCGATAAGGGCAGGAAACCACTTGAGCTCCAGGTTGGGGAGCGGGTATCACTCAAAGTTTCACCCTGGAAGGGTGTGGTTCGTTTTGGTAAACGAGGCAAACTCAACCCACGGTACGTTGGACCTTTCGAAATCCTTGAGAAAATAGGCAAGGTGGCCTACAGACTGAACTTACCAGCAGAACTCGGTGTAGTTCACAACGTTTTCCATGTGTCGAATCTGAAGAAGTGTCTGTCAGATGAGACGCACGTAGTTCCTCTGAAGGAACTCACAATCGACGAACAGTTGAAATTCGTCGAAGAACCTGTCGAAATCACGGACCGGGATGTTAAGGTCCTCAAGAGCACTAGAATACCTCTTGTTCGAGTTCGTTGGAACTCACGTCGCGGCCCAGAGTTTACCTGGGAGCGGGAGGACCAGATGAAGTCCAAGTATCCCAGTTATTCCCAAACGAAAACCCCAGCACTGAAGCTACAACCGAATTTCGGGACGAAATTCCAAACTAACGTGGGGATGATGTGACACCCCGTTAAAACACGCTAGCTTGGCAGTGGCTGCTTCAACTTTCGGGACGAAAGTTCTTAAAACTTGGGGATAATGTGACACTCTAGGTTTTTCCGAACGAACACCTTGTAATATTTTGTGTATATAAATATTATTAAATGGAAACGTGATCTTTATTTGCTTAATGTGTGTTGAATGTACGTATTATATATAAATGTACGTGAGTCGAGACCATGACTCGCAACCGGGCGGTTGCGAGTGGGCCTTTGGGCCGTAACCGGTTTGGGCCGAAACCACCCTTAGCCTATTTGATGCTTGTATATAAATCCCCACTTTCCTTCATTTCCTTCATTTTACACAACACACCAACACATACACTCCTTATTTTCTCTCAACTAAGAAAACCCTCAAACAACATTACCATCTCCTCCAATTTTCGGTTCAAGCTCAAGGATCTCGGACAAGGACTCGGTCAAGACCATCACTCGGACACTCCATCTTCTCGGTTCCTTTCTCTTTGTTTTCGGCTCCTTCTTCTTCTTCACAACCGGTTAGTATTATCCTTGTGCATAGGATTTATGTTATGTTGAATGGACTTGTATGCTTGGTTCATAGTGTTATGTATGAATTTAGGATGATTTGTGAAGTTGAATATATGTGATAACATGTTTAAATGGCAAGAAAAAGGGTAGTTTAAAAGTGTTCATAGCCAAACATATTATGCTTTATTATTCTTGCAAAATGATGTTGCTAGACTTAAGATTTCGGCTACAAATAATATGTTTCTTGTTCTTACATGACAATCTTGTTTGAAATATATGATTTTTGGTTCAAAATGTGTGATTATGTTGGCATGAAAACCCTAGAAAACTAAGAACATAAGATGAACTTGTTGAATATGGTTTGAAGGTTTTAAAAATGGCAAAGTTTGATCTATTTGGTTTAATGGTCAGATTTGGAAAAGTGTTTGTAGAAACCTTATTGGTAGTTTCCTAATCTGGGTCTGATTTCATATGTACAAATTGGACTGTCATATCTGCATCATCACGTGTACATGAAAGGGACAGCTTCCGACTCGCAACCACACGATTACGACTCGAGACCACGCCGTTGCGACTCGCAACCAAAGCGTGACAACTCGAAACCACACGGTTGCGACTCGCAACCATAGCAGGACAACTCGAAACCACGAGATTGCGACTCGAGACTACGTCGGTTGCGACTCGCAACCACAGCATGATGACTCGAGACCAAACGGTTGCGACTCGCAACCATAACGTGACAAGCCGAGATCTCCTGGTTGCGACTCGAGACCTCCTGGTTACGACTGGGCTGTCCATTTTGGTTATTGGGCCATTATGTGTTATGGGCTATCTGTTGACTGGGGTTATGTGTTACTGTTGACTGCTTAATTGTTTAGGCCGGCCCAATAACCCCATGACTGTTTGTATTGTTTTGCATGTTACGTGCCAGTTATGTGTATAGTTTTTACGCGATTGCTTGTGCACCAAACCTGACCTATACCGGTAACCATGTTAGGACGTGGTGACCAACGTGATTGACAAGTAACCTAAACCTACCGAGCAACCCAAGGTGAGTTCACAACTTAAAAGCATGCGTCCCGGTGGTTTGGGACACGAGACTAAAACAACCCTATCCCCTGGTAAAAGGGGATACCATTTACATACCTTCCCTGGTTATTGGGAACAAAACTACTTTTCCTTCCCTGGTTATTGGGAACAAAACTACTTTTCCTTCCCTGGTTATTGGGAACAAAACTACTCTTCCTTCCCTGGTTATTGGGAACAAAACTACTTTTCCTTCCCTGGTTATTGGGAACAAAACTACTTTTCCTTCCCTGGTTATTGGGAACAAAACTACTTTTCCTTCCCTGGTATTGGGAAACCTTTTGGTTAATTACTGTTTATACGGATTGCAACTAACGGCACTAAACGAAACTCTATCACTCAAGTCCCTACTACATAATACCGATTAGTCGCCGGGGCCAGGCGAACGGGTTATTAGTTGATAGCGCTATTTAGGTGTTTACCAGCCTCACACCGTGCCCTGGTTTGGGATCGGTCGTGAACTAATAGACTCAGGCATCCGTCAATGATGATAGAACATTGGCAACGGGGCATCCTGCGGATACGCAACGGTTACCTAGTGTTCGGTATTGGAAAAACAGTTTAGTCGCTAACTTTTGGGGTAGCTCCCCAGGGCATGTATAAACGGGTAAATTAACCGGTGAAACAAGTTTTTGGTAATTAAAACTGGACAACTAGTGAACTCACTCAGCATTATTGTTGACCCCTTACTGCATGCTTTGCAGGTAACCAATGATTCAGGAGCTGCTGCTTGGGGATGTGTAGTGTTCGTCAAACCCGTGTGTCGGGATAACTGTTTTGAACAATGAACTGTCTTTAAAACTATTTTGGTTTATGCTTCCGCTGTTTTGTTAAACTAATTACCGAATCTAAACTCTAATGTTGCTAATTACTCCGGATATTAAATACTTCTACTATTAATTAAATGCTCAGTATAATTGGTGGCTGGATCCTGGTCAGTCACGCCCTCGAAGCGGGTGTTATCCGCAGGAGGAATTTGGGGGTGTGACAGAATCAAAGCAATAACTGGGAGATATAGGGCTAGAACTTTCGCTCCAATTTGGTATTCAGTTTTCGAATCTCGTATGATAAATGAGAGAGTGAAATTGACAATTATGTCCTTTTCTCCTAAATTTCTATCAGAATGTTTGCTTATTACGACCGTACCACTGCATCTAATCAAAGCAGATTGTATCTAATCGTGTGGTTGTGGTTATCGCATACGCAACGAACGATAACCAATATTATACGTTAACTGACTTCTCTTTCTTTCTCTCTCTCTCTACACACACACACACACACACACATATATATATATATATATATATTAATAATTAATACATGCATATCAATTATCATAAATTTAGATATACTTTCCTGATCTATCTATACTTTCTATAAAAGGAGAAATCCAAGTGACATAAGAAAACCTGATGTGTCAGCAGGAGAGCATGTCCAACAAGGCTTTTCTTATATCATTATTACATCATAATGCCAAATATTAAAAGACTTTAAAATTCAAAGTTGGCCCACATCCACCTTTTCAAAGGTCTGCCCATTTGTGTAAACCCTTACACTCAAAGGTCTGCCCTCATTCATAATTTAAAGTACTGATGTTTATTGAAAATTCAAAAAACTTCTTCTCACGTTCAAAATTCAAAATTCTGGCTCCACATTCAAAATTCAAAATTTAAACCATATATATTCTAATCCTATAAATAAGATATAATTATCTGGCTCCACATTCAAATCTCTCTCGCTCATATCTACATATGAGTTTGGCTTCACATTCAAATTTCAATTTATCTCTCTCCTTTATATTTGTGATCATATCTCTCATGATTGAGCCGGTTAATCTTCATATACAGTTCTTTGTTCCAATATCATTGTTCTAACATCGTTGTTTCATGGAAGCTCTTGCGGGTTATTTTAGGTTTGTGGATTCTTTTAAACTGTTGATATATGTTGATAATATTTATTTTAAGGTGTTGATATATTTCAGTTTTTTTTTTTTTACCGAGCGAGCAGTGGGGAGTTCTTCTACACTATTAATGAAGTCTGAAGCCAGAAAATGCAGTACTTCTTTATGATAAATGAAGAAGTTAATGGTAATTTTGAGAATCTGTTTTTTTTTTTTTTTTGTAATTTTATTTTTGTTCTTTTGGCTTATTGATATTTAACTTTTTTACTACGATTATTATATCCTTCTTTTACATGAGACTTGAAGAAATATACAAGTTGAATAATATATATGAATTTCGCTCCACATTCAAGAGTTAAAAATGTCAGCATACCCTTCTGTAGGTTCTTATGATTTAAAGTATCGGTTTATCAAGCAAGTTGAGGATCAAGTACATGAGGATAGGGCTACTATTCAAGAGCTGAAGAGCTGAAGAGGTGTTTTGGTGATGTATTTCTGCACTTCGGAATTCAAAAACAGTGCAGAAGCTTTTTCAATACGTTCTACTACCATTATATCCTTCTTTTACATCAGAGTTGAAGAAATATACAAGTTAAAAATGTAATCATATCCTTCTGTAGGTTCTTATGATTTAAAGTATCGCTTTATCAAAGAAGTTGAGGATCAAGTATATGAGGATAGGGCTACTGTTCAAGAGCTGAAGATTATTAAATTTTGTTGTTCAGTTCTTAATGTAATTGTTGATCTATCGTCATATCTGACATGTAAATTTTAATTCTATTAATTATTGTAGAGCATTTTATTTTTACTGATTTGAGCATCAAGAGTTGTTAGTGTTGATACCTGCTATTGTAAATGTTGTGTTGCTATTGTTGCCAGCATCTGTTTGGCAAAAGATTTATCCACTGTTTAAAGGTATTGTCTGTTCTCATAATTCCTGTTTTTTGTAAGGACTGTTGAGTTCTACTACCATTATATCCTTGTTTTACATCAGAGTTCAAGAAATATACAAGTTAAAAATGTAATCGTATCCTTCTGTAGGTTCTTATGATTTAAAGTATCGCTTTATCAAAGAAGTTGTGGATCAAGTATATGAGGATAGGGCTACTGTTTAAGAGCTGAAGATTATTAAATTTCGTTGTTCAGTTCTTATTGTAATTGTTGATCTATCGTCATATGTGATATGTAAATTTTAATTCTATTAATTTTTGTAGAGCATTTTATTTTTACTGATTTGAGCATCAAGAGTTGTTAGTGTTGATACCTGCTATTGTAAATGTTGAGTTGCTATTGTTGCTAGCATCTGTTTGGCAAAAGATTTATCCACTGTTTAAAGGTATTGTCTGTTCTCATAATTCCTATTTTTTGTAAGGACTGTTGAGTTGCTATTGTTGCCAACATCTGTTATTCCCAACAACGGTTTCTAAAGGATTGTCAACCATGAACCCAATAGAAGTTCTGAACATTCTTAAAAAATAGGTATTTTGAAAAAAAAAAATTGACAAAAAATCTTTAAAAGTTTGTTGAAAACAGCTGTTTTTAAAACATCTGTTTGGCAAAAGATTCATTCACTGTGTAAAGGTATTGTCTCTTCTCTTAATTCCTGTTTTTTTGTAACGACTGTTGAGTTGCTACTGGTGCGAACATCTGTTATTCCCAACAGCAGTTTCCAAAGAATTGTCAATGATTAACACAATAGAAGTTCTGAACATCTGTTATTGCTCAACGTCTTTAAATGAAGAGGTTTTTTTACTGCTGTTGATTTACCACTGCTCAACAGTTCTGAACATCTGCTATTGCTCAACTGTTATTGCTCAACAATTCCTATTTTTTGTAACGACTGTTGAGTTGCTACTAGGAACAGATGTTATTCCCAACAACAGTTTCCAAAGAATTGTCAATGATTAACACAATAGAAGTTCTGAACATCTGTTATTGCTCAACGTCTTTAAATGAAGAGGTTTGTTTACTGCTGTTGATTTACCACTGCTCAACAGTTCTGAACATCTGTTATTGCTCAACTGTTATTACTCAACAATTCCTGTTTTTTTGTAACGACTGTTGAGTTGCTACTGGTGTGAACATCTGTTATTTCCAATAGCAGTTTCCAAAGAATTGTCAATGACTAACACAATAGAAGTTCTGAACATCTGTTATTACTCAACATCTTTAAATGAAGAGGTATTTTAATGCTGTTGATTTACCATTGCGCAGCAGTTCTGAACATCTGCTATTGCTCAACTGTTATTGCTCAACAATTCCTGTTTTTTGTAACGACTGTTGAGTTGCTACTAGGAACAGATGTTATTCCCAACAACAGTTTCCAAAGAATTGTCAATGATTAACACAATAGAAGTTTTGAACATCTGTTATTGCACAACATCTTTAAATGAAGAGGTGTTTTACTATTGTTGATTTACCACTGCTCAATAGTTCTGAACATCTGTTATTGCTCAACTGTTGATTTACCACTGTTTACAACATTTGTGTCCGATGAAGTGGTAGTAGCCTTTGTTTGCCATGTAGATTATTGTTGGTCTTTAAATGAAGAGGTTTTTTTTATATTTTTTTGGCAGAGGTTTAAAATTTGTCCTTTCAGTTTCTTGATGTTTAATTTTATAGTTTTCCCATGAAAATTTATTTTTTAAATGTTTTGCATTAAATGGCTGCTGATATTTAATATCAATTTATTCCTTTATATTAAAACTCTGTTGAAAGGACTGCTAACTTACTATTGTTGCATTAGATCTGTTGTTGCCCAACAGTGGTTTCCAAATATTGCTGAAGGGTATTGTCTGTTCTCATAGGTTCTGTTTAATCTGAGAACTGCTGAGTTACTAATGTTGCCTAACATCTGTTATTGGCCAACAGTGGTTTTCTCAACAACTGTCATCCATTATCAGAGTAGAGGTTGTGACGTGGACAGATGTTAGCCATCAGATCTTTCTAACTTCTGACACGTCAACATTCACCTTTTCACTTTATAAACAACTGTTTCATCCCCAAACAGAGGTTTTACTTTTGTTTGGAGTTTAAAATTCAGCAGAGCGGTTTCCACCTTCTTCTTCAACACTTCTTCGTCAACCTCTCGCAACTTTCAGTTCTGATCATGACTTTGGTGATGAAAAAATCGCATAACTACGTTGCTATTTTTGAGAAAACCAAGAACAATACTCTCTATCATTCGATGATTGATGTTCTTACATCATCAAAATATAAGGTCATTCTTACCGCCGACGCACCCATTTTCCAAGTGACGCTTCGCGATTTTTGGGCTAATGCGAATATTGAAGAACAAAACAATGTGGCCGTAAGTATAATTTCAAAAGTCGGAGGTGAATCGGTTGCTATTACCCCCAGTACCATATCAACAACATTTGAGGTATACGACTTGGCAGGTAAGACCTCTTTGCCGAAAAATGAGATTCAAACATACTAGAAGGGGAGGGGATATGATGGAGAGTTGAATAAGGCAACTATGTTTAAAGGTAATTTTCCACCGCCGATGAAATTCCTGTTCCATACTCTCTTAATCTGTCTCTCAAATAAAACTACTTCTTTTAATGAAATACCTTTGAAAATTCAGTCATTGGGGTATGCAATTTTGACAAATATTGATTTTAACTACTCCCAAGCACTGTTTGTTGATTTGGTTGCAAATTTAAATAGCATTGAAAAGGGCAAAACTGCTGCTATTAAAATGGGGAAAGCTGCTGCTATTAAAAAGGGGAAAACTATTGGTTTTCTTTTGTTTCCTAGACTATTAAGCTACTATCTGCAAAAACATGTTTCTCAAAAAGCTTTTGAAAAAGGTGAAGGTATTAAAATGAATAGTCTAACTTTTACTCGCTGAAGAAACACTAACCTTTGCGGTAGTATCCGACTAGGACTTCAACTCTTGGCGACCCGAACTGTTAGCTGCAAAACAGAACACCGTTAGGACTCGTTACAGGAATGGGGTTATTCCTGTAACCACCCTCCAGCATGAGAATAAGTCTCGGTTTTGGGAGAAAAAGAATATGTGTATAGAAGAAGGCTGCACGAGAGTAAGATGATTCATACCTTAGATGTTTACCTCTATTTATAGTTTACCATTAGGGTTTCCCTTAACTTAGGATGGGCTCCGATAAGTTAGGGATTTGCATAATCTTTCCAAAAAGTTGGAGATTTGGTTGCGTGACTTATCCATGCAAGATGGAATGTTCTAGAATAAATGTTCATGATTATTTATTTATAATAAAATAATAGGTAATGACCAGGTCGGGTTAGCTGATTCGGGTCATACCTCGTCATGTCCCCCCAGTCCGAAGTTATGAAATGAAATTCATGAGATCGGACTAAAAGAAGGAAACGTCAGCATACCCCATTTTAGGGCAAATTTTATTGATTGAAGTACCGTTGTGTGTTATGAAAAAATGGTGGCGATGGGATAGGATGTGACAGTTAAGTCATCATTAGGATGCCAACTGTATTCCCCTGTTTTGATGCGTGTTCCCGTCCGTTCGTCTTTTCGAATTTGAAAAGTTGCCTTTTTGTATAAATAGTACTCCTGTTTGTGAGTTTTGAATTCCATTTCCTTTCTTTCTCATAGCCATTTCTTTCAATTTCCTATTTCGAACAAATGGCCTCTAAGACCGGCGAATCCTCTTCTTCTGCCTTAGCTAGCTCTGATGCCCTGTTCTGCAAATGGGGAGTTGTGTCGTACAACAACCTTATGCAAGATTATGGCATTAGGGCTGAGTGGAATCTGGTGTTACCGTTGAAAACGGACACGGCATTTCCGTTGAAGGAGGGTAAAATCACGTTGTTTAGTGATTTTTTCAAATTCTGCAACTTCCGATTGCCCATTACCAAGTTTTTCAAATTGGTTCTTGACCATTATCGTATCTACATTTCCCAACTGCATCCACTGGGATTGGTGAAACTCCGACAATTCGAATTTGCTTGTGCGGCCCTAGGGCACATTCCTGAACTTATCGTTTTTAGGGCTTTCTTTGTTCTTGTGTTGAACTCCCCATTTTTTACCTTCGACCGGAGAGATACCGATGTGTCTTGCTTGAGGGATATTCCTACCAGTTCCAAAGACAAAGATTGGAAGAAGAAATTTTTCTACATTGATGCTGGTGTGATTCCTGGCGAGATGCACTGGAGGGATATGGAGCCGAAAGACAAGGTTAAAGATGATAGTCCTCCAGAAGATGCTTACATTGCAAACGCCCTGTATACGAGGCTGTGTGGCCACCCATTTGAGCGCACAGTGATCCCAGAAAGGGCCTTGGTAATGGCGGGGATGAGTCTACTGTGGCGCGACATCAAGCAGTATCCTTCGTTTCAAAGGAATGATGAAGGTATACATATTTTTGCCAACCATATATGTTGTTATCCGAGAAATAACATGTATGCACGTTGCAGGGGAATGGAGCTTGTTTGACTTTGTTGACCCTCCGCGGCATATCGCGTTGAGGGCCGCGGATCGCGTGCTCGATGAACAAGAGCCAGATGTTTTGAAAGTTCACCTAGAGCAGTTTTTGTTACCCGCTGTGCCAGTGGACCCAGCTGTGTATGTATCTCCCCTTCCTCTCAGTGGGGGGAGTAGTGTTGCCGCTCCCGAGAAGAAACCAACCCGGATAAAGGTTACCATGGGTGATACTTCTGCTACTGCTGAAACGAAAAGCCCCACCCATGTAGCGAAGAAACGAAAAACGTTTGTTGCACCTACTCTGACCGCGTTCGAGGCTGTGCAAGCCGCCTATGCCCTGCCGCTTGGTATGTACTTTTGGCCTTCAAATGTTATTATGGATTATGAGCTTCATGTGACTGAAGCTTGTCTTTGATACAGGTACTACTGGCGGGGCTCAAGCTGAAAATGTGACGCCCATCCCATTGTCATCTATGGGGGTAGTGCTTCCCACTGCTGGCGGCAGCAACCTTTCAGAGCTCATATCTCAGGCGAGTGTTGTCGCCGCTGTTAGTTGTGCCATGCCGCCGCCTATGCATACCGCTGCTGTGACTGTAACAGCTAGTCCAGTTTCCACGCCACTGACCTCCAGTGTCGCTCCTTCCTCTTTGTTTGATTCTCCAGTGAGCATATTTTCTGCTACCGAGAAAGAGATGCCCGCCGTGTCCCTTACTCACGAGGCGACTAGTGCTGGAGGTCCTGCTGCTAGCGATGCTGGGGGGTCCAGCAGTGACATTGCTGATGATGGAGCCCGCTTGGGTGATGACCTTTATTTGCCTACTATCAACTGGGATCACAGTGCTCGAGATAAACGCTACTAGCCCCAGTGGAAAATTGCAGAGTCTTCTAGGCTGATCTTCCCCCAAGTGGTTCAGCACTGGGTTGAGCGGGCTTATCCCCCAGCCGAAACTACATATGTTGAAGGCTTGAACAATGAGAATTTGAGGAATCCCACAATTGTGGATTCTGTTAGTCAGCCCGGAGGCTTGCAGAGATCCGGCGTAGGTGGATGCATGACAACAATGAGCTCCACCAAGCGCGGGCTACTATCGAAGAACTTAGATGAGAAGTACCGCTTGGAGAGTCAACTCCAAGCTGCTGGGTTAAGGGAGAGCAGGTTTTTATCAGAGAAAAACAAGGCTGGGGATGACTTAAAAAGGGTGACTGCCCACCTTGCTGAGGAATGGCTTATATGGGCTCGTGACATAGCGGAGAAGGACCGGGTCCTTGCTCACGCTAAGAGTGTGCAGGAGGAGCTGGAGCGTAAAGCTATTACTGAAGCCCAAAAGGTGAGATCTGAAATGTCTGCTCAGGTGGAAAGATTCTGAATTGACACTGACTTTGTGTCTCAGGTGCTGGAGCGCTATCAGGCTTTGACTGTTGAGGTGGAGGCATCAAATGCTAAAGCCCAGGCGAAACAAGCGGAGTTGGAGGAACGGGAAGAGCAGCTTAGGAAACTTCAGTACCATTGCGATTCCCTTTTCTCTGAAAGGAATACGCTTGCCCAATCCTCTGCCGCGCGCCTGAAGGAAATGGAAAGTGCCCTGGAGCAAACGAACGCTGAAGTGGACAGCTTAACTAGCCAACTGGCTGCCTTGCAGGGTGATAGGAATTGGTTGATAACCAACAGACTAGTAGGGGCGTTTGAATATCTTCTTCAGTCGGCGCCTTTTACGGCGCTAATAGATCGCCTTTCCGCTACCGCGTATCAATCTGGTCACCATGATGGTGTTTACAAAGGATACTTTGATTGTCAACAGTCGGAGAAGATTGCTCCCGATTTCCACACGGTGAGGGGAAAATTCCAAGGTGATATGGCTGATGCACTTGAGGCGGTATACAACGATCCATTGCCCGCGTATGCAGGCCTGATGGACAAGGTGAATGAGGATGGCATAGATTCCTTGCGCCTGATGCTGGACCCCGCGAAAGAGTCGGAGGAGGAATAAGTAGTTTATTTTGTTTATCATGTATTTTACTTCCTCAAAACATTTGTAATGACACTGTTTGACTTGGTTTTTGCGCAAATATCTGATTGGTTTGTCATACATTTAATGCTAATGTCATGATTGATAACGTTGCTGTTCTTCTTAAATGTGGCAACTTGACGTGTGATGATTATTTTTCATTAATATTGCTGTCGTCATCACTGTCAAAATTGTTTGTCCCTCTATAAATTGAGCTTCTTTTTCCTGATTTGGTAATTTAAAAAGATGAGTCGGAGGAGTTATAAACAGAGACTTTCTGACATTTTCCGGCGTTTAGATGCCGCCGATGGTCTGGTCCGTCTTCAAATTCCGGTGACGAAGACGATGATCAAGGAAGAAGGGTTACCTTCTGATGTTGTCTTGCCCCGGGTTAGCCGGTCGTGCAAGAGTATCATTTATGAGGACCCTTTGCCAGTTGACACGAATGTGGCTTCACTATTAGCTGATACTTTGATGAAAGTCATCCCAGCTGATCATGTTCAACGTTGCCACTTGGTGTATGAACGCCGCCGTGGTGGTCGTTCTTTTAAGAATCCTGTTGATGATCAGGGGATGGTAGCTTTACCGGTAGTTGAAGGACACACCGATGACTTGGCCGTTGATCCCTGTTTGTTGGGATATGGTGGTGAGGTGTTGCATACCCCTGCAGAGGTGATGGCAACCCGTTCCAAGGAGTAGGTATTAGAACATGTTCGGTTTTGGTTCCCATATGTTGGTTTTTAACAACAGGGACAAGTACTTGGTTTTTGTAAGATAGTCGCATGTATTTATTACCAAAATACCTATCTTTTTGTAGCGATTATTGTAAGGAGTAGGTATTAGAACATGTTCGGTTTTGGTTCCCATATGTTGGTTTTTAACAACAGGGACAAGTACTTGGTTTTTGTAAGATAGTCGCATGTATTTATTACCAAAATACCTATCTTTTTGTAGCGGTTATCGTATCCATTACCAAGATACCCGCTCTTAGCGCTGTATATTTTGACCCTTTGAATTATATGTATGGAAAATATTTCGTGTTAAGGATACTTTTCTTTTTTATCGTTTTGTGAAGTTAAGGTGCGATGGTAGTTACTTGTACCATATAGTGCAGTGTAAATGCGATGGTAAATTTTATCGTATGTTTAAGTAATGAGGAAAAACAAAAAGGAATAACTTTTATTAAACTCAAAACTTAGATAAAGGAAGCGACATCGCTATGGATGAATTACACTTGTTTGCCAGAAAAAGAAAAGTCCAACCCCACTGTTAGGTGCAAGGCGTTATAGATAACATTTTTTTAATTGAGCCACGTTCCAGCTACGCGGTACCGTGGTACCATCTAGCCGGGATAAGCGGTAGGCCCCTTTGCCCAGGTCTTCTTGAATGACGTAGGGGCCCTCCCAGTTGGGTCCCAGTTTGCCTGAGGGTTCCGCTCTACTGGCTTCATTATCACGCATGACTTACTCGCCTTCCTTGAAAGTATGCTGAGCCATGCGTTTGTTGTAGTATTTCTCTAATGTCTTCTTGTATTTTTCCTCGCTGATAGCGGCGGCCTCACGCCTTTCTTCGAGTAGATCCAGGCCTTCCCTTAGGAGCCTATCATTATCGTTGTTGGTAGCGAGGCGACATAGCGAGGGCAATCCCGCTTCCGCGGGTATCATTGCTTCCGCGCCATAGGTTAGGCTGAAGGGGGTTTCATTATTACTTGTCTTAGGCATTGTTCGGTGTGCCCAGAGGACATTTGGCAGTTCTTCCACCCAGGAGCTTCCTTCATAACCTAACCTTCTTTTTATGGCGTCAAGCAAACTCCTATTCGCCCGCTCTACCTGGCCATTTCCTTGGGGATGCGCTACCGATGTGAAAATTTGTTGAATCTGGAGTTCTGCGCACCATTCTTACAAAACCTTATCAGTAAACTGCGTTCCATTGTCGCTTACCAAGTATAGCGGCAATCCGAATCGACATACTATGTTTTCCCAAAGGAACTTTTTGGCATTCTCTGCGGTGATTTTGGCCAAAGGCTTGGCTTCAACCCACTTGGTAAAGTAATCAATTGCCACAATAAGGTATTTTAGCCTCCCGGGAGCTAGCGGGAATGGCCCCACGATATCAACCGCCCATTTTTGGAAAGGCCAAGCAGCGGCGACTGGGATTAAGTTGTTTTTTGGACGGAGCGTCTGGGGAGCAAACTTCTGGAAACTACGGCACCTTCTGAGTTCTTCTATGGCGTCCTCGTGCATACCAGGCCAATAGTACCCGACGTTATGAATTTTGGCGACCACTACCCAAGGTCCAGCGTGAATGCCACATATACCCGCATGTATTTCTTGATTTAGGTACTTAGCTTCTGTTGGGGATACACATCGCAGCAGTGGTCCCAAATATGATTTTCAGTATAGGGAGCCACCGTTTACTTCATACTGCAACACTTTAGTTTGTATCTTTTGAGCTTCGCCCTTGGCGGAAGGTAATTATCCCTTTGTGAGGAACTTTAATATGGGAGTATACCAACAGGGTTCTTCCGCTGTAACGGCGGAGACATCCTGGGGTTCAACGGAAGATGTTTGCAATGTTTCTACCTTTACTTCTTTTTCCATGCCAGAAGTGGCGAGTTTGCTCAAAACGTCTGCTATTTGATTTTTTCCTCTGTGAACGTGATTGAGTGTGACGCTGTCAAAAGAGGCTATGAGTTCTTTTGTTTTAGCTAGATATTTCGCCATTGACTCGTCCTTGGCCACATACATTTGGTTTACCTGGTTATTAACCAGTAAGGAATCAACATACATCCACTCTTGTAGCTCCCATGGATTGAGCCATCCTTAAACCCGCATGTAGCGCCTCATATTCTGCCTCATTGTTGGAGGATTCAAATCCGAACGTAAAGCGTACATCAGCCTTATTTCATCTGGGCTTATCAACATTAGACCCGCTCCAGAGCCTTTCCCGCTGGATGACCCATCGGTATAAAGCTTCCATGTTTGTCTAGCTGTGCTGGATTCTGGGATGTCCCGGATACAGAGGTCCTGTATAGTTTCCCCCTCGGGAATTTCGGCCAGGAAGTCGACGATTACTTGCCCTTTAACTGCTGTTTGTTTTCGGTACTCGATATCCAATGCTCCTAACTCAATTGCCTATTTAGCCAATCTTCTAGAGATCTCAGGCTTGTGCAAGATTTGCTGTAGCGGGTAGCTTGTTAAAACCTGTACGTGGTGCCCTTGAAAGTATCTTCGTAGCCGCCGGGTAGCGTGAACTGATGTAGTAAATGGGTGTTTGTTTCCCATCCCTCTCCACCATGAGTACAGCGCTTACTGCGTTATGTGCCGCTGCCAGGTACATTTTGAGTATTTCTTCCGGATATGGTGCAGTTAACATGGGTAGTTTCTCGATGAAACGCTTCATGTCTTGTAGGGCTTCTTTCGCTTCGCTGGTCCATTTGAAGTTCTTTTTGTTAAGGCAGTCCTTCAGTGTTTTTATGAATGGCAAGATCTTTCGGCATGTCTTACCAAGAATCTGTTGATGGCCACGAGACGCCCGTTTAACGCTTGCGCTTCTTTAAGATTCCTGAGGTCATCCGCGTTATGGCGGCTACCTTTTCCAGGTTGGCTTTTAAAATCGCCCCCGGTGACTACTACCCCCAAGAACTTGCCTTCCTCGACCCTAAATGAGCACTTCTTGGGGTTGAGCTTGATGTTATATTCCCTGAGCGTTTGGAAAGTTTCTTCGATGTCTGCTAGCATTTGTTTTTCTTCCCTGGTTTTGATTACTAAGTCGCCGACATATACTTCTAAGTTCCTGCCGATCTGTTTCTCAAAAGCTTTGTCCATGAGATGCTGGTATGTAGCTCCGGCGTTTCGCAGGCCAAAAGTCATCTTGGTATAACAAAAGATACCCACATCAGTATGAAACGTTGTTCTCTCTTCATCGTCTCTGGACATTTTGATTTGGTGGTAACCCTTATATGCATCTAAGAAGCACTTGTACCTATACGGGACCAGGGAATCAACTTTGAAATACATTTCAGGCAGCGGGTAAGCATCTTTGGGGCATGCTTTATTCAGGTCTTTGAAATCTATGCACATCCGCCACGTGCCGTCTGGTTTTTTGACCATCACTGGGTTCGACACCCATGTATGGTACTTTGTTTCTCTGAGTATTCAAGCTTCAACCAGCTTTCGAACTTCTTTGACTACTGCTGCTTTTCGATCTGGAGCCATACTTCGCTTGCCCTGTGCAACAGGTTTAATGCCAGGGAGTGTCGCTAGCTTGTGCTCTGCCTTCTCCCGGGGTATCCCGGTAATGTCGGAATGCTCGAAAGCGAAAATGTCGGCGTTTCTTCTCAGTAGTTGTTTTAGGTTATTTTTGACTTCTTGGGAAAGACTATCCCCTATTGTTACTGTCTGATCTGGATGGCGTGTGCTTAATACCCACCTTTTCGGACCGATGGCGCCAGTAGGCCCCTGCCGGCGTCTTTTGGTGTCCAATACCTCTCCCACCTTATCTCGACATACAGTAGCAATATCCGATAGCGTCCAGTTTTCCCAGGGTGAACCTTCCAATGATTACATTGTGGTAAGACTCAGTGCATACCGCAAGGAATGTAAGGAGTATGGTTCTTTCCTGGGGGGCTTGTCCGAAGGTGACTGGGAAAATAATCTGGCCGATGGGATCAACCTTTTCCCACGTGAAGCCTTTAATATGGGCGTGTACTGACTCAAGCAACCTCCTATCTTCCGGTTGCATTCTGTTGAAACAATGCTCGTAGATGATATCCTCTGAACTCCTGGTATCTACCAGGAATTTTCTCATGTGATAATCTCCTACCGTGGCAGATATGATTAAGGCGTCAGTAGTGAGGTGCAAATCTTCCACGCGGGGCTCTATTGTCATGGTAGCCAGCATCCAAGGTTCGAGCGTGGAGAAACTCCGCTTGGCTCCTTTAACTTTATCCGCGTGTACCATGTTTAACTCCCGCGGCCTCTTACCCGCCACCTTGTCATTCTCTTCTTTAATGGGCAGCGGGCCCTGTTTGATTTCTCGTACTAGGTGTGCCAATTTACCCGCTTTTACAAAGTATTCAATCTGCTTCTTTAGCTGAAAACAATCATTAGTATCGTGACCGCACCCTTTGTGGTATTCACAATACTTGCTCGTATAGTTGTTGGGGTTGTCCTTTAGTGGCTTCTGAGGGTTGAACTTGAGGTTCTCGGAGGCTAGGATTTCTGCTGGCGTCTTGCTCAAGTTAGGATAATCGGATCGCGGCTTAGAGGGTTCACTCCTTGAATAGGTATTTCTAGACCTATCATACTGCGAGTCCGTTTTGTCGCTTCTTTGGTATCGGTTTCCTCTGCCTTTATTCTTAGAACCCCGATGTTCCCTCTCCTCTTGGCTTTTCTGAGCCTCCTTTTTTTTCTATTAGCCGCGTGACTAGCAGCTACTGCCTTTTCTTGTATTACATACACCTTAGCTATTCTCAAGATTTCATCGATAGTGGGAGGCACGCCATCTCTTCCATGAAGTGTTCTTAATAGCTCGTCATCATTTTCTCCTTGTAGGAAAGCTCCACACGCTAGATCATTTGTTACACCCGGGATTGCCAGGCTTTCTTTATTAAACCTCACGATGAAATTTTCCACTGTTTCATTATCTCGCCGGCGGATGTGGAGGAGCTCGTTTTGATCTTTAGTGTGCCTGTGCTATTGGCTGAATTGCAAGATGAATTTTGACTCTAGATCTTCGAAGCTGTCAATTTCCCCAATGGGCAGACTGTCCCACCAGACCCGAGCCGCGCCTACCAGAATTTGTACAAACATTTTGCACCAGAGGGGCATAGGCCAACAGGCTACCCCCCCTGCGCTTTTGAATAGATTAAGATGGTCATCAGGGTCGCCTAGACCATCGTATTTGCCTATGGTTTGAGGCATCTTGGGGTTTTCCTTGATAGGAGCTTCCGCTATTCTTCTGGTGAACTTGGATTTGAAAGTTGCATCCACTGGTTTGTAAGGTCTGGTGAGTTCGTCTTCTTCTACATTGATGGGTTGTACTGGAGGGATGACCCCGCTCTGGCTGGTACCCTGAATGACAGGGGGTTGGGCCGAAGTGACGTTTAGCATGAAGCCGGGGCCTCCGCCTGGAGAAAATTGAGATCTGGATGTGTTCCCTCTGTCATAAGCAGGTTCCGCTGTCGGCGGGGTTTGAGCATAAACCGGTTGTGACGTTGGAAAGGTCCACCAAGGCGGCATGTAAGCCGCGTATGGCGATTGCTGCATATGGCCTTACGTGGCTCCCTGGGGAGTGTACATTGAATTGCCGTATTGGGGTAAATACCCATATGGGGGTGCGTAATAGTACCCGGGGAAATAAGCTTGATTTCCTGGCGTGACTGGAGCGTTCATAATTCCTGCTGGCATGACCACTGGTTGGTGAGGCGGCGTAGACAGTGCCGCCGTTAACGCTGCGGAATACAAGGGCGGCATGGCGTATGTAACCGAAGTTGATAATACTGAGGCATGCTCACCTGTGGTATAACAGTGCTTGGACTTGCCGATGTAATAACTGGCATAGAGTTAAGACGTGTTATCTGTGCACTAGCGGTTGCTACTGGGGTGAACATGTTAACGCCTGTTACACTTGGTTCGACTGACTGGAACTGCAGAGAAGTGTAGGAGAACAAATCTGTCGCCGTGTTCCCAGAAGAAACGGCGGTAGTGCCTGTAAAACCTGGTTGTGGTCCTTCTGCTTCAAACTCCAAGTCGAGCGACCTGGTTACAGCCGGTGAGGCCGGCACGGTGGTAATAGGGCCCGTTCCTGACACCGGATTATTGTCTACCATTGCTTGGCTTGGGGTAACTGCTACGTTCTGATCGCTTGCCATGGGGTTCAGTCTAATTGTTACCGAAAAGGTCCCATGGATGGCGCCAATGAAGAAACACTAACCTTTGCGGTAGTATCCGACTAGGACTTCAACTCTTGGCGACCCGAACTGTTAGCTGCAAAACAGAACACCGTTAGGACTCATTACAGGAATGGAGTTATTCCTGTAACCACCCTCCAGCGTGAGAATAAGTCTCGGTTTTGGGAGAAAAAGAATATGTGTATAGAAGAAGGCTGCACGAGAGTAAGATGATTCATACCTTAGATGTTGACCTCTATTTATAGTTTACCATCAGGGTTTCCCTTAACTTAGGATGGGCTCCGATAAGTTAGGGATTTGCATAATCTTCCCAAAAAGTTGGAGATTTGGTTGCGTGACTTATCCATGCAAGATGGAATGTTCTAAAATAAATGTTTATGATTATTTATTTATAATAAAATAATAGGTAATGACCGGGTTAGGTTAGCCGATTCGGGTCATACCTCGTCACTCACCTTATGGCTAAAGAGTCAGATGTTTTCAAAACTGAAGCAAAGGGGAATGAGGAAATTTTAGATGAGTCTACAACTACTCCTCAAGCGTCTGTTGCTGAGCCCACTGCTCTTGGTGATCACAGCACTACAACCACTGTTGTGAAACCCCCACCAACAAAACTCAAAAAGACCAAAACAAAATCCAAAAAGCCCACCGAAACCAGCAAAATGGGTCCTCTGGAAGATGAGATCCCAGAGGTTAACCCCGTGACAACACAGATGTCACTACAAACCACTGTTGCTACTTCCTCACAACATGTGGAAAGATCTCAACCCATAAACCAAACTCCTCATGATTCCTTACAAAAGGAACATATTGTATTCACAGGGACACCACAAGATGATGTCATACCCTCATATGAGAGTATACTTAAAAGCCCTTCTCCCACGGCAATGTCTCTTTCGACAGCAATCCCTTCATCTTCCATTCCACCAAAGTTTGTAACACTGCTTCAAGCTATTGACATTCAGAGTGATAGCAATCCCTCTCACGAACACTGTACTGAGAGTTTAACTTCAACAATAGCTATGTCTGAACCTTTTCAATTACTGTTGGGATCTAGGGGCCATCATGATAGTGTTTGTTTGCATAAAACGAATGAGTGCGGCGGAAATGAGTAGCAAACTTTGTAAACACAATCAAAGGAAAGTATAGATTGATAAACAATTGCTATTTCATTGAGTCAAAAGATTTACAATATAAAGCAAATGATTACAGCAAGCTTACAATCTAAACTCCCCCTCAGCCTGATACACCAGAGTTGGTTGCACAAGATGAAAGGATTGAATTGAGGAGGTGAACTCACTCAAAACGAATCAAGTATAACAGTACAGAATACTGTCATATTTATAGGCAAACCAAACTACTGATCTACCTCAGCTGACGTCACCATGATAGTGACATCTAACGACCTAACAAACTACAAATACTGTTCTATACAAACTACTGAAATGCAACATCTGATGATCAATAAAATGCAAAGCTAAGGAAAACTACTGCTTCACGTTCCACTGTTGTAGCCTGAGCACAGATGTTGAATCTTCAGTGCATTCTTCAAAGATGATCAGTCTTTGAGAGAGCAGTGCTTGAGTCTTCAGCAGTACTTAGGAAACAGCAGTAGATAGAGCATCAGTGTTTGTCTTCAGCAGTCTTTAAGGTATCATCAGTGTTTGGTTCATCAGTTGTTGTAGTTGAGCAGCACTTAAGATTCATCAGCTGTTAGAAAACCACTGTTAAGGGGAGAGCATAGGGTAAACTGCTGCTTATTGATGGTCCACTGATGAGATCCGTTTTGGCTTTAGATTATCTGTTCCTCTGTTAGGGTTCAATCCCAACAATCTCCCCCTGGAACAGATAATGCCAAAACCCTTCCTTATTCAGGACATTTATTACTCATCAAGAGTGCCTTAGCTTGTTCTTTGAATACAGCTTCAAATTCCTTTGCACTCTGGTCATCCTCATCCCTGCACAGTGAAAGTTCAAGGAGATCCTGCAAATCTTCAACACTTAGGCCAAGTGCTTCTTTCCTTGATATATACTTCACCTCACCATTGGCTCTGACCAAGGTCAATACGTGGGTCTTTTGATCAGACAGCCACTTTAGTATTTTTAAGCCTAATGGGTTTCTTGGGAGAGATTTATTTTCAGATGAGTTGAGGG
This sequence comes from Helianthus annuus, assembly GCF_002127325.2. Lineage (NCBI taxonomy): Eukaryota > Viridiplantae > Streptophyta > Magnoliopsida > Asterales > Asteraceae > Helianthus > Helianthus annuus. The sequence goes on from NC_035445.2 coordinate 53,539,095, forward strand.
ATGATGGCCTTGAAAACACATGCAAACTTTCAGACATTCTTTTGAAAGCTTCTTCAATGACTTTGTTTGCTGCAGCTATGTCTTATGCAGTTTCTTGTCCAGTAAGCTCTTATTTTTCTTTTTCTATCATGCCTGTTGCAGTGTTTGGGGATGCAGGACTGTCTAATACCTTCTTAAAAAGGTTTTGAATTCTTGCTGAGCTATCTTCTTTTAGACCCATTTTCATGATGGTGTCTTTGAGATACTCTGCTTCCTTTTCTTTGACCTCCTTGTCAGACAGCTGTTTACCTTCTTCTTGGTTTGTCACAAGAGTAAGGTTGTCTGCTGATTTTAGCATTGTTTTGAGGCTTTCAATTTGTTGTTCCAGCTTCACCATTTGTTCTCTCTTCTTCCTTTTCTTCAGCCTCTCATAGGCTTCATCAGTTTGCTGCCTAGACCATTTTGATATGGCTTCAGCAGTGTCCACCTTAGCATCCACTAACTCCTTTTTCTTTCCTTTATATTCAGTAGTGAGGTCAGCAATGAGCTTTTTATATTTACTCCAGTTTGGAGCATTCTTTTTCTTTGAAGGATCATTTTTGATTCTTTGGATCCTTTCAGCCTCATGCTTTAAAGCTACTAAAGGCCATTCTTTAAACTGGGATTCTTCAGCAGGATAGAACTTTTCTTTCATGATGAAGGCTAGAAGTTGTTCTCTCAATTTCTTCTTTTGATCAGCCTTTTCTTTGTCTAGCTCTTGTGCAAATTCTTCCATCTGCTTAACCTTTGCAAGGTAGAACTCCGGTCTATTAGCAATGCCTTCTTCGCTTAGCCTTTCTTTTTCACTGTCAACCTTAGCTTTAACTTTAGCTTGCCTAGCCTTTATCTTGAGATAATCAGTTATATCTTCTGGAGCTATATAGCCTATGAGTGAGGAGAATTTTCTTTTTGATGGATCTGTTTCTGTATAAAACTGCCTCTTTTTATTTTTAATGGCTTCAAGCTCCAGTGGATACTTTTCAGCATTCGGATCATGTATCCCTTCATCGGCAGTGATTGGCTTTCTTTTTCTGCTAAAGAGCTTTGGTTGAGATATAGGAAAGGATAGAGCAGTGGTGGATGATTTACTAACAACTGTTGAAACAACTGGTGTCTCAACTGCTGTTGTCATTACAACTGCTGATATGTCAGCAGATGTCTTCTGCTTTTGAGCAGGGGATGGAAGATGTGAGATAATATTTGATGGTGGTGATGGTGGTGGTGACTCTTCATCAGGAATGAAAACCCTTCTCCTTTTTAATGGAGGGGAGGCTGATGATGTTTTAGGTGGATCAGTGGTTTGAGATTTGATGGCAGTGGTTTGTGATTGTGATTGACTGACAGTGGTTGAGACGACTGGTGTTTCAATCACTGTTGTCATTACAACAGATGTTGTAACATCTGCTGTCTTCTGCTTTGTGGCAGGAGGCAGTGGTGGTGATATGATTGTAGATGATGATAGTGGTGGTTTTTGTGTTATAGACACAGATGAAGATGGTGGTGGAGCAGTAGTTGTGGTGGTGTGTGTTGAAACAGTAGTTGTGTGTGTTGGTAGTGTGTGTGTTGATGTAACGACAGCTGTTTGGCTACTCACAGCAGTTTTTGTAACTACTGTTGTATCAGCTGTTGAAGTTTTTGAGGTTTTGGGTTTTTCTGGTTCACTGTATATCCCATCTTCTATACCTTTCTTTTTCAGCTTGGTTTTCTCCCCCTTTTTGGCATTATCTGCCAGGGGTGTATCCATGAAGAAAATGGTAGATGGAGCTTTTTCACTCTGAGCAGTCTTTTGGATGCTAGCCTTTATAGCTTTGATATCTGCTTGAGTGTCTTTGAACCTTGATTCCACCATGTTGGTCAGCATTTTTACTTGAAGAGCATGCTTATTATCAGCCATTTGTTGCTGTTGTTCAAGCATGGGCTGGAAGATATTCCAAAGCTCATTTGCAGCAAATGCTTGTGGAGCAGGTGCTTGAGCAGGAGGAACAGTTGATTGGGCTTTTTGAGCTTCTAACAGCTGCTGCACCATATCTTTTATTTCGGCAACAGAAGATTCTAGATTTTCAACTCTGGCCATCAATTCATTGTATTTTGAATCATCACCTGAATTAACAGGATCATCTGAATCCCCACCAGCAGTGGTTGTATCAATGTGTGACTTAGGAGCTGTGGCCCAAAAGTCATCCATTGATGCCCCTTTTTCTTGGTACTGGGGACTTCTTTCTTCAGCACTCGATAATCCTTTGATGTTACCAGCAGTTAAAGATAACTTACTGGTGGTTACCGATGTTGCCATGGAAGAAATTGCCTTCAAGGGAGTCTTAGTAATGTAACAACTGTCCAACTGAAGATCTGTTGATCCATCAGTTGTAGTTGCTGCTCCACTTGAACTACCACCGAGAGTTACTTGTAACTCAGGGGGTGTAACCTCCTCAGCTGTTGCTGGGATAGCAGAGGTATGAGCATCAGACCCAGTCACTTGTGGAGGTATACTCTCAGTAATAGGTGATAGAGAGGAACTGGTTTGTGTCTGTGCCATATCAACTGCATGCAACAGGGGTATTATTGATTGTGGTAATATGATTGGTGAGGGTATGGGTGTTGAAAGAGACATGTCCTTGGGATCAGGACTATGGAAGATGGATCCGAGTGGATACAGAGCTTCATAATTTGGTGTCCCTGTGCTTACAACCTGATCCTTTTGTGAGGATGCAGGAGGAGTTTTAGGCTGGGGTTGAGATCTTTCTTCCATCTGCTGTGAGGAAGTAGCAGCAGTGGTTTCTTGTGACTTTTGTGTTGTCACTGGCATTGACTCTGGGATCTCATCTTCCAGAGTTGCCTTTGGTGTGGGTTTGGTGGGTTTTCTGGATGTTTTTCTTTTGGTCTTTTTGGTGGCAGGTGTTGGTTTCAAAGCAGTGGGTGTGTTACTTTGATCACCTGGAGCAGTGGGCTCAGCAGTGGTTGCTTGAGGATCAGTAGCAGTTTCTAAAACCTGCTCAGCCTCCTTTGTTTTTAATTTTATTGGTGCCATCATTCTTGAAAATGTTTCAATTGTTAAACAGTTTATTTTGAATGAGACACCTTGTTTGGGCAATTCTGCATCTTTCTCAACAAACTTTTGTTCAAAATAGTAACTTAGAAATCTTGGAAAGAGCAGAAATGCTGTATTATCAACGTTCTTTACCAAATCATCAAATATTTCCTGGGAGTAGTTATAGTTTTTATCATTTAAAATTGCATACCCCAGGCATTGGATTTTCGTTGGTATCTCATTAAAAGACGTTGTTTTATTAGAAACACACATGAGCAGTGTGTGGAATAAAAATCTGGGTGCAGAAGGGAAGTAACCCTTTTGTAGGGTATCCCTATTTGGTTGTTCTGCATAGCCCCTGTTCATGAAATCCTTTACCAACTAGTCTTTTGTAAATGAGGTTTTTCCATTTAAATCATCGAGTTTAAAGGTTTCAGAGATGGATTTTGGTGAGATGTTTACCTTCTTACCCTTTATCGAGGAGTTGATGGCGGCGATGATATCTCCTTGTTTTTCAAGGGTGGCATTTTTCCAGAACTCTCTCTAGGTATCAAGGTAAATAGGAGCGTCTGCTGTTATCAAAGTTTTGTACTTTGATGCAGAAATGGTGTCAAGGATGGAGTCGAAAGTGTGGTTATCGGTAGGTTTTGTGAGTATACCTACATAGTTGTGTGGAGCTTTGTAACGAATCTCCGGTGTTTCAGCGGCCATTTGAGTGGCATCTGCTGTTGTGGAGGAAGATGATGGTTTTGATTTTGATTTCGATTTTGGTTTCGTCATTTTGGATGAAGAAGATCGAAAAAGTTTTTGGAGTTATGAGAGGGAAACTGCTATGAGAAGAGAACTTTTGGAATTCAATTCGAGAGTAAAACCCTGTTTGGATTTAATCAGGGTTTTATTTAGGGAAAAAAGTGATTGCTGATGTGGCAGCGGTTATTTCGATCTGAAGGCTAAAAACTGACCACGTGTCAAACATCTGATGGAATGGTAAATAATGGAGGACAGTTGTTTTGACAACTATTGATGGATCAAGTATCAGTAGTTACAACGGTAATAAAATGAAACAGTGGATGTAGCAGTGGATGGAACAAAGACTTTAAACATTAGTGTTTTGGAGAACAGAGGTTGAGACTTTAGCAGTGGACAGACTTTAGTGAGCAGATGTTAAGGCACAACATCACTTTAGAAACAACAGTGGTAGAAGATAAAATTGGTTCAACAACTGATAGTGCAGCAGTATTTCAACTTTTGACAAACAATGTTAGCATCTGCTTGTTCAGATGTAGAACTTGATTTTGCTTTGTGAAGGCACAGTATCTTATCTAACATCTGTTGAGCATTTGAGATGCTATTCTTAACAAAATACATTTTAGATGTAAATTATCAAGATTAAATTGTCAGCAGTTATCTACATGGAATTTTGTTCAAGGACTTGCCAAATGTCTATTTTTTTTATTTAGACAATGGTTTAGCATCCCAGATGATGAAGACATTTCTACCTGAGCTGCTCATTTTGTGTCTAATTACCTGAACTAGAGCAAGAGTATCTCAGTAGTCTAAATCAATTTGCAATCAATTTTTGATCTGTGAAAACCAAACTTGAGCTTAACATGACCTTGATATGTGTGTCATTTCCTTTTGATCAGTTTTAGGAATAGTAATTACACACAAAAATAAGGTAATTACATCCAGACCAGAGATGAACTTTTACAAAAAAATGAGTAAAAGATCATAATATATTTTTAAAAAAAATACATCTGGTTTTTATTTAAGAGGAAAACACCTTAACAAAAATCAAAGGAAGTTTTGAAAATAATCAAAAGGATCCGACAATTTTCCAGTAAATTCATGATCATATTATTCTCAAGTTATTTTGACCATTGTTTGGGTCATTTTCTTGTCAATTGATTGTAAATTCCTATAAAGCACCATCACTGAAGATGCTATTGTTACCAGAACAATTGTTGAGAACAATTCATGTATTGATGTATGCACACGGTTGCAAAATGACCACTGATGATCTAATTTGAACCTCAAGAGTGTTTTATGCTTATACTCTTTTGCTTTTGATTTCAAAAGTTTTTGAGATAGCTACACTTTGAGATTTGTTCCTTTTTTCTTTTCCCTTTTTACCCTTTTTATTCATATGTTCAGAAATACTCACTGGGAGATTATATTTTGAACATACTTTGTCCATAATCACTTTGAAGCAATGTTTTGAGAGATCTGACCATATTTGATCATGTTTTATTACAGATCTCACATTTACCTATGATTAGGACAGTTTTGACACCTTATTTTCTCAATGTGTTTTGGACAAAGTTGATTTGGTCCTTTTTAAAGGTACTCAACCTGCCTTTGAGCACATGAGAGATTTTGACTAAAGTTTTATTTCCCTCTTTTCTATGTCTGCAGTATACTAGTGTTTTAAATGAACATAAGTTCTGCTAAACTGAGGTACGTACTTTAGTGTTTATTGAAAACATCACAAATATCGAAACAACAATTGAAATCAATTTTGAAAACATCAAACGATCCCATAATTTATCAGATATTTTACAGATCTAAAAACTATGAGTGACATATGCATGAAAACACTTGTTGTGTGAGATTTGTGTGCCATATGACATCTTGGTTGATTTACAGAGTTTTTGAATAACCATTTTGACCATGATTCACTCGTTACTCTGTTTTTCAACTGAATACAACCAATCCTTTAGTATCAATAACTTTTGAGCTGAACTGTTATGTCAAATTGATTGTTAGATCGAATTTGACTGTCCAGGCTCTGATACCAATTGTTGGGATCTAGGGGCCATCATGATAGTGTTTGTTTGCATAAAACGAATGAGTGCAGCGGAAATGAGTAGCAAACTTTGTAAACACAATCAAAGGAAAGTATAGATTGATAAACAATTGCTATTTCATTGAGTCAAAAGATTTACAATAGAAAGCAAATGATTACAGCAAGCTTACAATCTAAACTCCCCCTCAGCCTGATACACCAGAGTTGGTTGCACAAGATGAAAGGATTGAATTGAGGAGGTGAACTCACTCAAAACGAATCAAGTATAACAGTACAGAATACTGTCATATTTATAGGCAAACCAAACTACTGATCTACCTCAGCTGACGTCACCATGATAGTGACATCTAACGACCTAACAAACTACAAATACTGTTCTATACAAACTACTGACATGCAACATCTGATGATCAATAAAATGCAAAGCTAAGGAAAACTACTGCTTCACGTTCCACTGTTGTAGCCTGAGCACAGATGTTGAATCTTCAGTGCATTCTTCAAAGGTGATCAGTCTTTGAGAGAGCAGTGCTTGAGTCTTCACCAGTACTTAGGAAACAGCAGTAGATAGAGCATCAGTGTTTGTCTTCAGCAGTCTTTAAGGTATCATCAGTGTTTGGTTCATCAGTTGTTGTAGTTGAGCAGCACTTAAGATTCATCAGCTATTAGAAAACCACTGTCAAGGGGAGAGCATAGGGTAAACTGCTCCTTATTGATGGTCCACTGATGAGATCCGGTTTTGGCTTTACATTATCTGTTCCTCTGTTAGGGTTCAATCCCAACAATTACCTAACCCAGAAATAGTTGAGGAGGCTACACCTCTTGAATTTCAGCAAATTCTTGATGGTATTTCAAGTGGAGCAGCTACTACAAATGTCAAATCCACTGATTTACATTTGGATGGTAGTTTCATCAGTCAGACTCCCTTGAAGGCAACCACTGTTGTGTCTATCAAGGTATCCACTGGTGAGTTCAAGTTAACCACAGGTGAGATCACTAAGGTAACCACTGATGCAGAAAGGAAGTTCCCAGAACCAAGAACAAGGGGCATCTGCTAATGAAAATTTGGAGATACCTCCTCTTTAAAAAGTAGATACAACCACCTTTGGTGGGAATTCAGATGATCCTATTAAGTTAGGTGATGGATTAAAATACCAGGATTTGACGGACAGGATATCTAACTTGGAAACAACTGTTGCTGATATGAAAGATCAATTGAAGCAGTTGGTGGATGCTTTCAAAAGTCGACCTTCTCATAAGCAGTTATGCCAAGAGCTTTGGAATTCGGTGCAACCCATTCTTGCAGCTCAAAGGGAACTGACTGAGATTCAACTTAATTCCCACATGAAGCTAATTAGAGTTATGGTTGAAGCAAGATACGAAGACACACAGGCTGACATCAAGGGCATAAAAGAATGCATTGCAAAGTTAACTGGTACTACCCCTACACCTGTGTTTGAAAAAGACGATGAAGATGATGCTGAAAAGAGGGAAAAGGATTCCATGAAAAACTTTGGCAAACCAACACCAAGGAATCAGCCAAAACAAAATCTAAAGCCTGCCAAGCAAACTTCTGCAAAATTTCCTGGAAAATCTGATACTGGTAAGAAAAAGGAATTGATGATTCCGTTAACAAACAGACAGATAAGGAGATTGAACGAAAACAGAAGATGAAGCATACAAAAGAGGAAAATGAAGTGCTTAACATTGGAACTTCAAATAGTAGAAAATCACAGAAAGATAACGAATCACCACCAGAAAAACCAACCACTGCTGCGAAACTCAAAACCACTGCTGAACCTAAGAAGTCAGATTCTTATACACCTAAAGCAAAACTCTCACCAGAAAAACCACCTGTCAAAAAGAAGAATACAAAATCCTCATCACCACTGCCAACCTCGACTGAAACAATTGTTGATGCAACAAATGTTTCAGCATATATTAAGACAACAGCGGTTGAGACACCAGTTGTTTCAACAGTTGTTAGTCAATCCATTGATTCTACCCAATTTCAATTTCCATCACAATCAACCCTTACAGTCATGGCACCTTTTTCTTCCCTAACTCCTCCTTCTCCAAAATTTGTTTACACAAGAAAGAGAAAATTTATGGTGCATGAAGAAGAGAAGGAAGAAAAAGATATACCCGCACCAATTCTGTTATCAGCTACTCCGTTCATTCAAACTTCACCTAAACCATTCATCCCACCTCCATCAACAAAGATCAACCCATTGGCAGTAACTTTCCCTCTGAAACTACTTGCAGTTCAAGATGAAATGACTCAATTTTACACAGAGGATGATCCATCTAAAAGAATCTTCCCATCTCTTCAGGGATTCGAAACTCCATTTATGAATATCTTCAGCTAAAGGGCAAGCAAGCAGAAGATAAGGCAAATGAAGAGTGTAAAGGGCTAGGAGACATTAATTTATCAGCTCGCATGCAACATTGGCTTGGTGAAGTTAAGAAGTTGGAAAATTTTGCTACAGACCTGAGTAAGAATATGTCAAATCTGTCACCAAATGCTGAGCTAGAAAAGACATTAAGAAATGATTTCTTAAATACTATCATGGAAACCAAGCCTTACGAAGCCTACAGATCTGATTTCTGGCCCCTTGAGGCTCTTAATGAGGAAGTTAATAGAATTGAAAAGATGAATAAAGATCCTCAGATGCCAAAATCTGCTCCCAACTGGAAACCATACAAAAAGGTTGAAGTGGATGAAGTGTTGAAGTATAAGAGAATGAAGGCAGAACTTGTAGCAGCTAAGGTTGGGACTGCTAGACAAATTGGAAAATGGACTAAGCAGTCTATTGATAGAGCTTACAGTAGGTTAGAAGAGCGAAGAAAGACAGATCCATCCCTTCCTAAAAAGCCAGTATACAAAGATGAAAGGACTGTTATACGTCGGCAGATCGTTCCATCTAAAAAGCTGTTCTCATCAGCAGATGTATCCATCGCTGCCTTGAACCAAAGAAAAAGACAACAACTGATGGATGAGGAAGATGAAAATAGGTATGCTGAGCACAGAAAAGAGTCTATCAGAAATCAGTTACGATATGGATTGGATGATGCTTCGTTGCAATTACAAGCTCAAGTTGCTCAAACACTTTAGAAGTTGGCAAGCAGGCCTCAATCGCCAAACTCCTCTCAAATAAAACTTCTTCCAAGAAACCCATCAGACCCAAAAATACTTAAGTGGAAGTCTGACAAACAGACCCATGAATTGACTTTGATCAAGTCTGATGGTAGTGTTGAAAAGATATCAAGGGAGAATGCACTTAGTCTGAATCCACTTGACCTCCAAGATCTTTTTAACCTTCAGCTTGATAGGGATGAAGATGATACTGATTCCTTGGATTTTGAGCTCCAATTCAAAGGGCAAATCCGAGAAATGTTGATGAGAGAATAAAGATCTGCTGATTTCTAAAATCTGCTGATTCCTTGATTTAGTTTTGCTGAAAGTTGTTGAGGCAGGTGATTGTGTGTTTGTAGTTAACTTTTGTTGAACTTTAACTTGTATTTAAATTCTATGAAGTACGTATGTGTATAAACAGTTTATATTGTCTTTTTTGGGTAAACAGTTAAATTGTATGTAACTGATATATTAACCGCTAATCTATGTTTATAGTTGTCTTTTAGCTATAATAGATAACACGTTTTGGTACAATATCTATGCACATATCTATATAATGGAAAACATTTTTTTAGGAAAGTCTGTTGGAAAGCAACAGAAGTTTTTAACAGTTAATAGACAATAGTAGTTTGCTATCAACATAATGGAATCCTCCTCCGCTCGCTCCGTTGGATCAGGTTAATTACATGAGTCTGGAAAAGAATCAGGCTCGGGGTCGTATCATTAGTTGGATGTTCGTTAAGGAACTTCACTGCATGGTAGTGAAACGAGAATGCGGTCTTCAGTACTTCAGATCTCTTCTCAGCATTCTTTCACTTCCTTACTATGACGTTGCAGTATTGGCTCAACTTGAGGTTATTAACCGAGCCGAAGACAAGATGGTGGATCTGTTTGCAAAGAAGATCAGGTTGGAAAGAAGAAGGGGTTGGAAGGATCCACTATACAAGCCGCAGTTTCCTCGATACGAGCAGATCAGGTTTACGCTTGATCCAGAAACCAACACTGCTCGCTATCGTTTGGTTTATGATCCTCCAAAAGTGATGAAGAAGATACCTTTGTTGAAAATGAAGACAGACTTTCTAGGAAACTTTCGTTGCTGGGTCTATGATGCGGATACTGGAGAAGCCGTGATCTTATTCCGAGATAGTCAAGAGAACTTTCGAATAATAGATCTGATGTGGATTACTAACATGTCCAGGTCGGATATTATTGTTCTTAAGGATCACGAGATCAACTACTTGGTTCGGGATCGGGAACAAGCAATGAAGTTTCAGAAGATGGCCTTGTACTGCTTCAATCTACTGGTTAATGCGGGAAGTGCATGGTCATCGCATCATTTGACAGTTGAAAGGACGTCCGAGACTTAAAGACACGAAGATCGAGACAAAGCTACAACCAAGGGGGAGTTTGTTGGTGCACTTGTGTCTGTACTTTGTCTGTATTTTGTAATGTTATAAAACGATGTCTTTTGTTAGTCTTGTTTACGTCATTTGTTAGTTTGTATAAGTGTTTGAATGTAAGTTTGACCAAGTCAACCATCCTCCTGGTTTGACTTGGTCAAACAGTCAACACTCAGTTTGTAAGTTTGTTTGCTTCGAAGGATGTCATCGAAGGATTGATTATATCCTTCGATGACCTCGAAAGATAACCTTTGATGGATTCAAATGGACCTCGAAGGATATACCATCCTTCGAGGTATATGTGGATCCTTCGGAAGGTTTCTGGTCGATAGATGATCTTTCGACAGACATTCTGATCCTTCGACACAATCAATCTGTTATGGGTATATATACCCATGTATGGTTCATTTCACAGTAAGACATCCGAAAGTAGTTAGACAGTGTATGTGAGTGAACCAAGTCTTGTAGAGAGCATTTTCAGTTTGGTCAAGGGCTGTAACCGTGTCCACTGAAATACAAGGGAAAACTTTGATATCTTGCGTGTCTACTCTTTCTCTTTGTAACTTGTGTTCTCATATAAACTACCGGTTTGCATTCTAGCTTGGATTCCGCACTTGCTAGAGTGTTAAACATAACAAGGATAAGGTTTAACCTCGACCTCCGGGGGACCTACAAGTGGTATCAGAGCCGTGGCTATTTTCCTTGTTAAAAACCGAGTTTATACAAGACTTTGGAGTGTTTGGACAAAACTCACTTGGTTTAGCACCCGTTTTTAGTGTTTTTCTTGGATTTCTTGACGTAAAAACGTGTTCTAAACTAACCGGGTGTGTTAAAGGACGGGTTGGGTAACTTAAAAACTTGTTTTTAAGAACTTTGGTACTTTCCGGCCAAATTCCGGCTTACTCCGGTGACCGGTTTTTGTGGATAAGAACCTTCCATTTTAGGTAATATAATATTGGTCAAATCTGAGTTGGTAGAAAGGTAAGGTCTGAACATACCTTTCTGCCGAAAGTTGTCCACCAACCTATCACCTTTTCACCAACCTGTCACCTTTTGTCAACTGTGTCAGATCTGTTCGAAAGATATCCTTCGAAGTCGAAAGACTATCTTTCGATCAAAGGAGGTTCGACAGATATTCATCCTTCGAACATCCTTCGAAGTCTGTGAATTATCTTTCGAGCCAAGGAATCTTTTCGAAGGATATATTGTTCGAGCTACTGTTACTTTTCGAAAGATAAGGATCCTTCGTCTTGGAGAATCTTTCGAAATTATTGTTCGAAATTCAACAGTGATCTTTCGAACACTGTTGATCCTTCGAACAAGTATTATCTTTCGATCCTCATCTGTTTAAGTTTAACAGTTGTGTTTTTCAGGTCTTTCGATCCAGGATCTTTCGGCTGTTTGTTTCTTTTCAACATATTAACATAGTTTGTGAACATTGAATTTTCAAAAAGGAAAAACTTGTTTTTCAAATTCTTAAATCAATTTTTCACTTAATATATTATTTTTTATAAAATGGGAACAAACGGTCAGTGGGATCCAACCGCGTGGACTACAACAACTTTGACTCCACAGTCATCAGCTACGCAATCATCAGCTACACAATCTGCGTCAGATTTCAACAAAACTGCATGGATGCAGGCTATTGCCCCACCTCAAGCTGCAATGATAACTGCAAATCAATGGGCATTGGTCACAAATCAAAGCAGCAGCATTCAAGCAATGATGCCGAACGACAGTGAAACTGGTACAAGCACAAAACCGCCAAAGCTAAATCACATCAATGATTGGGGATGGTGGAAAGAAAGGCTGAGAACTTATGTTCAGGGGCAAGGTCAAGATCTATGGATGTGTTTCTTCACCCCATTTGAAAATGAGTTGGAAGTTGCAGGATCTAATCCAGAAACTTACAGCACTATGTCTGATGATGATAAGAAGAAATTTGAGTTGGAAAAGAAAGCATTCATGATTCTCACACAAGCTCTTCACAGAGACATTTACCACCAGTTTGTTTACTGCATGACTACTAAAAGCTTGTGGGATATGCTCACGTTATGATGTGAAGGAAATGCTCAATCTAGAAAGATCAAGCAAGAGTTACTGAAGAATGAGTTTGAAGGATTCACGTGTATGGAGAATGAGACTTTGGCAGAGTTATCTACAAGGTTCCATCACTTGTTGAGCGAGATGTTTGCTTTTAGAGTCACTGCCACTCCACAAGAAATGGTGAAGAGATTTGCTGATAGCTTACCATCAAAGTGGAGCAGTTTTCTTGAAATTCTCAAAGAAAATGGTGTTCTAGATACAATCACCGTTTATGAGTTAATTCAAAGATTGGAGAACAAGGATGTAGAAGAAAAGCTTAAAGCAAAAAGAACACTAACTCCTCAAAATCCAGAGATGTACTATGGGATTGCAGGAGGTATCAGTGGAGAAAAACCAGCCTCTCAACACGCGAAGCTTCAAACAGCTTTCATCTAAAACACCGGACCTTCCACAACAAATCAGTTTGATCCTTCAGCATACACGATGATGTATTCAAGACCAGATTCTTCTTCTCAACAACAACAGACAGCTCAGCAATTCACACCACCGCCTTTCTTAGACCCAAACAGAGCTCAGCAGCAACAACCGCAACAGCAAGGGTTTTATGGAAACTCTTCAAACTTTCAAGCCACTTCTAATCCGAACACAGTCAGATTAGACACTTCCAACTTTTCCAAAGTCACTGTCGAAATAGCCAAGGAGCATATGGAGATGTTGAATACCTTGGTTAGTGCTTATTGTGGATTAGTTGCAGGTCAGATTGGGAATATCAATCTAACCAATGAAGATTATCAGCAAGTGGATAAAGAAGAGTTTGAAATGATGGATATCAAATGGGCTCTTGCTAGTGCAATTCGAAGAGCAAAGGAGTTTATGGAAAGGACGGGGAGAACCAACTTGGAAAGCAACAACAACACCAAGTATTGTTTTGATAAGAATGCTGTCACTTGCTTTAATTGTGGTGAAAAGGGTCACTTCAAGCGGGAGTGTCAGAAGCCACCTAAGCAAGGAAATCAGAATCCCTTCAGGAATCAAGGACAGCCACAACAGCAACAGAACAACAATACTGTCAGATCAATAGTTCCTGTTGGAGGAAATGCATCTGGATCCACAAACACTAATCCCCACAGAGGATTGGTTGTTCAAGCTGATGAAATTTGTAACTGGAACCTTCAGCTTGGAGAAGGAGGAAATGGTGGAACAGCATGCTATGCTAAAGTGATTGAGAAGGTAGTGGAACCCGTGTCTGCTGGTGAATCTTCAGAAGATGAAGATAGTTCGGGTTATAGTGGGAGCATGGATGGGGAATCACTTGATGCTGGTGATTTATCAAGTGATGCTTTAGATTTGGAGGTTGATGAGCTGTTGGCTGAAGCTGAAGCATTATGCAAAAGGAGATCTATTCTTTGCCAGAAATCTGCTGGAACTTCCGAGAAGCTTGCTCAGTTTTTCTCTGAAGATGGATCTTTTTCTTTTCATACAGCCTTTATGGCTCACGTAGAAGGTCAAACTTCTCAGGTATGTGATACTAATTCTGACTCTATTTCTGCTCATATTGAATGTGCAAAGTGTTTAGAATATGCAGAAAAGGAAATTCAGTTTGAAATCACACACAAACACAATCAAGAATTGATTGTAGATCTTTCTAAAGCAACCGAAGCTAACTTGTTTTTAACCAGAAATGAAAAGGAGTTTAAAGCAACAATTGCGTCATTAAAACATGATGTTTCTGAATTACAAAAGGCTGTTTTGAGAAAACAACATGCTAACAATAATCTAATTGACACAATTGAAAAGCAAATGGTAGAGTTAGCAACAGCTCGATGTGAATGTGAGACAATTAAGCAGAAATTGGAAAGCTATTCCAATTCCCGCTATGTTTTGGATCACATTATTGATGTTCAAAAGAAAAAGGGGGATGCAAAATGCATTGGTTACAAATCATGTCCTCCCCCAATGAATCACAATTACTCCAAATTGCCTGATGACGAGGATATGCCCTATTTTGAACCTACTGTGCCACTCGGTCTAGATGACTTTGCAGCAGGCCTCGGGTTCACAACTGGTACATCATCCTCGGGTAAATCAAAATCTGAGAATGTGACAGATTCATCGTGTGTTAAGGAACAGAGTCCTCCCATTATTGAGGATGCTGATTCTTCGGACGATGAATCTGAAGAAATTGTGAAACAACAGTCTAACTCGGTTACAACTGATATTCCTATCGAGAATCACATTCTGTGTGATCCACCAGTGAAACCGAGTAAGACTGAAATGTCAAAAGCAATGGAATCCCTTGTAGTTAGCTCTGAAGGGAATAACTTGTTGTATACGCTCAAAGGAGATAGCAAAATCTACTCTAACAAAGATTTTCCAATTAAAAATGTAAATCAAGATTTAATTGAGCAAATTTTTGAAGGATGCACTGATAAGTTTTTGGGGAACAAAGATGGCAAAGTTACAGTCACTCAATGTGATCCAATTCCGTGTGAACAAATTAGAAAACAATACGGAAACCAAAAACTACCAATTGAGCGAAAACAACAAGTCAACTCCGAAAAGGGTAAGGTACAGGGAAAGAAGGCTCAGAACAAGAATGTTCAAGCACCTAAAGTTCAGCAGCCTAAGACTGAACAACCAAAGGTTCAACAACCTAAAGCTGAACAGTCTAAGGCTACTCAACCTAAGGCTGCACAACCTAAAATTCAACAATCAAGGGTTGAGCAACCTAAGGTTCAACAACAAAAGGTGCAAAACAAAAGAGCTCCTGTTAAGAAACAAGAACCAAAAATGAACTTTGTTGGATCCACTGGTTCAGACAAACTTGAAACATTTCAGGATAAATCTAACGTTGATTTTGTAAAACAAGTTAGAATTTTAAAACGAAATGATCAAAATAATTACACCCAACACACCAACGGATGTGATTTAGGTCCTAGTACATCTAGATCACAAAGTTCATTGTCTGGTTCTTCGTCTGGTCATCAACATGTTTCTCCGAGGTTTTTAGAGCGGAGAACATGCTTTGAATGTGGCACAGTTGGGCATATTGTAAGATACTGCCCATACCTGCAAAAGTTGAAGGCAAAAACGAGTGCTCCCCAAGAAATCAATAACCAAAAACGACCAGTTTCCCCGAAACAAGACCCACGTGTCTTGAAAGAAAGGGAAAAGAAGTTAAAGCAAAAGAATCAAAAGGTAATTGAAAAGGCCTTAAAATCAGAGGTCAAAGAAGAAAAACCTGTACAAGCAAAATCTACAACTGTAAAACCAGTAAATGCTAAAACAATTAATACTGTAAAACCACAGGTTCTTTTTCCTAATCATCAAGTGATTGAAATCACTTTCCTTGATGATCAAGGACGACCCAAGTCCACAAAGGCTTGGGTCCCCCTCTCAAACTGATAAGTTAGTTGCATGTGCAGGCGGCTCCAGGAGGAACTATTAATAGTCATTGGATTGTTGATAGTGGGGCTTCCAGGCACATGACGGGCGACTATCGTCTTCTTTTCGATGTGCGAAGTATAAGAGGAGGATATGTTGCGTTTGCTGGAGACAAAGGAGGGTATATCACCGGCGAGGGAATGATCTCAAATGGAATTGTGAGTTTCGACAAAATCAATTATGTGTAACAGTTGGATCACAATCTCCTGAGTGTTTCTCAGATCTGCGACAAGAAGTTCACCGTGCATTTTGATGATGCTGGTTGTTATGTGCTGAAGCCAGGATTCAAGATTCCCGCAGAATGGATTCTCTTATCAGCACCAAGAGTTAATGATTTGTATGTCCTTGATATGAGCCAAGCAATAACTCAGTCCAAACAAGTTACTTGCTTTATTTCAAAAGCCACTGAAAAGGAGACGATCTCTTGGCACAGACGGATGGGTCATATTCACCTCAGAAAAATGAATCACCTTGTCAAAAACAATTTGGTGAGAGGTGTCAATGTGAAGAACTTTCAACTTCAAGATGTCTGTGTGCCGTGTCAGAAAGGGAAGCAGATCAAGAAATCACATCCATTGAAAAAGGTTAACACTGTAAACATGCCACTCGAACGTCTGCATATGGACCTTTTCGGCCCAGTCAAACACAAGAGTGTGCACGGGGAGGTTTTCTGCTTGGTAGTTACTGATGACTATTCAAGATTTTCATGGGTTGACTTCATGGTTCACAAGAGCGAGACTCCAGAAATTCTAAAGAATTTGATCACCTTGTTGGAAAATCTTTATAATCTAAAGGTGAGGCGAATTCGAAGCGACAACGGAACCGAGTTCAAAAACAGGGTTATGGATGAATTTTGCACTGCAAAAGGAATCCTTCATGAATACAGCTCTCGGTACACACCACAACAAAATGGAGTCGCTAAAAGAAAGAACAGAACCTTAATTGAGACTGCAAGAACCATGTTGGTTGAGTCTCAGCTTCCAGTTCGATTCTGGACTGAAGCTGTTGCTTCGGCTTGCTACACGTTAAACAGGGTTCTCACAGTGAAAAGACATGGCAAAACGTGCTTCGAACTCCTACACAAGAAGACTCCTGACTTGGAATATCTAGAACCTTTTGGTGCACCATGTACCATGATTGATCCTGACGGGAAGTTTGGTGCCAAAGCTATCGAAGGTTACTTCCTTGGGTATGCTACTCCTAATCTGCGAGTATGGAACCTGACAACCAAGAGGATTGAAGAATGGGGTGAAGTAAGAGTTCAAAGATATTCTAATCCACCGAAGCCTTCTGGAGATCCATGGATGTTCGATTATGATGGTCTTTTCGACTCATTTAATCTGCCGACATTTGATGATGACAATGCAATTGCTCAAATGTTGTCTGAAAGCGAGAATGCGACTGGCTCTCAGTTAGCTCGCCCAATCATTGTTGGCTCACAAGCATCTTCTTCTGTCAACAATCTCGTTTCAAATGAGGTGTTTAATGATGCTGTTGACTACAATTTGTCATCGGAAGATGAGGAGTATGTTGATGCAAATGATGGTGAAGCACTGCGTCCGGTTCAAGGTACTTCAGAAGCAACGGATCCAGTGTCTGCGCCAATTATCCAAGAAGAAAATGCATCATCTTCTACAACTCAACAGCTTCAGAATGATATCGGGAATTTAAATATCAATAACTTGAGGTCAAATGTTGAAATTCCTCCAGTTTCTAAAACCCGAATTCATAACATTCATCCTCAGCAGAATATTATAGGTGATGTTCTCAGTGGTGTAAGGACAAGGAATCAAATCAGAAATAACGAAAATGCTGGCTTGTATGCTGAGATACGAGAATCGGGACAACAAAATGATTGGTCTTTCGCCTGCTATGTTAGCCAAGAAGAGCCTAGATCTTGGAAGGAGGCATTGAAAGATGATTCCTGGGTGGAAGCCATGCAAGAAGAACTTCAGCAGTTCGAGAAGTTGGGCGTATGGAAATTGGTTGATAGGCCCGACAACTACAAGAAGATCGGAACTCGTTGGGTGTTTAAGTGCAAGAAGGACGACCGTGGGATTGTTGTCCGAAACAAAGCAAGGTTAGTTGTTCAAGGCTTCAGTCAGATCGAAGGTATTGACTACAATGAAGTGTATGCACCTGTTGCACGTCTGGAGGCTATTAGAATCTTTCTAGCCTACGCATCCTTCAAGAAATTCAAGGTGTACCAGATGGATGTTAAAAGTGCTTTTCTTCACGGAGTAGTCGAAGAGGAAGTATATGTCGAGCAACCACTGGGGTTTGAAGATCCATTACATCCTGACAGAGTTTTATTACTTAACAAGGCGTTATATGGTCTTCATCAAGCGCCCAGAGCCTGGTATGAGACACTGTCTACCTACCTGCTGAACAACGGGTTTAGACGGGGTTTGATCGATTGTACCCTCTTCATCAAAGAAAAAGGTGAAGATCTTCTGTTGGTACAAGTGTATGTCGATGACATTATCTTTGGTTCTACTGATGATAAGTTATGCAAGGAATTTGAGAAGGTGATGCAAGATCGATTCGAGATGAGTGCGATGGGTGAAATGACGTTCTTCTTGGGTTTGCAAGTTAATCAGTCCGAATCTGGAATTTTTATCCATCAAACCAAGTACGTCGGAGACATCTTGAGCCGGTTCCAGATGTCCGATTCGAAGCCAATTTCTACTCCTCTTCCGCAGAATCACGGGATTACTCCAGATGAAAAAGGGGATGCTGTAGACTCTTCACTTTATCGTGCTATGATTGGATCCTTAATGTATCTCACCGCATCAAGACCCGACATTATGTATCCAACTTGTCTTCTCGCTAGATACCAAGCAAATCCGAAGGTCTCTCACTATGCTGCTGTCAAAAGGATTTTTCGTTATCTGAAGGGTTGCCCTGACACCGGGTTATGGTACCCTAAGGATGATAACTTCGATCTCAAGGCTTACAGTGATTCTGATTTCGGCGTCTGCAAGAAAGATGGCAAATCAACTACAGCAGGATGTCAGTTCTTAGGCAATCGCCTAGTCACTTGGCAGTGCAAGAAGCAGACATGTGTGGCTACATCTACATGTGAAGCGGAATACATTGCTGCGTCTAGTTGTTGCTCCCAGGTTCTATGGATCCAACAACAGATGCGGGACTACGGTTTTGAATTCCTAACTACTCCTATTTATGTTGATAATGAAGCTGCTTTACAGATCACTAGAAATCCTGTACAGCACTCAAAAACGAAGCACATCGATATTAAATATCACTTCATACGTGATTGCTTTGAAAAGAGACTTATCGATGTGGTTCACATTCATACCGATCACCAACGTGCCGACCTTTTTACCAAAGCATTTGATAAATCAAGATTCGATTATTTACTTTTGGTAAACGGCATAAAGGTGAAGCAAGAGTAACCGACATCAGGAAATCGTTTTTGTAAATATTTTTCTAAAACCAAAAATCCAAAAATATGTTTTTACTTTATTTTATTTTTGAATTTTAGGGGGAGAAAGTTTCAAGAAAAATACAAAAACATTGAAAAACCACAAAAATACAAAAATATGTCTTTAATTTATTTACTTTCTGCATTTAAGGGGGAGAAAATTCAGAAAAACACAAAAACAATAGAAAAACAAAAATGAGTTTCTTGGTAATATAAGGGAAAATGATATTACATCAGAGGTCGGTCGAAACATGTTTCTAGAAATCAAAAGAAAAAGAAAATGATAAGTAGCTCTACTAATGATGTACCGGTATACTCACGATCATTTTAAAGTATGCAGGAGATATAAACATAACGAACTGAAAACCGCGTGGGAACCGCTCATTGGCATATGGTCTTGGTACCGAAATTTCGTTTGATAGATTGCCGAGGTTCTGAGATATTCGGGGTTTATGCTGTTTATCATCTGGGTATCATGGTTGTTTCTATACAAGACAAAGTCTAGTTCTTCCATGATACCATACATACGTGTACATAATTCATACCGCATTCGACCTCAATAAGTGATAAACAATCACATGTCCATACAAAATAAGTGATAAAATATCACATTTATCCGGGAGTCAAGTTCGTCTCTCTGCTGTACGGAAGTACTGACCTGTTCACGGACTTGCTCCTGTGCCCTCATGCATCGAAAATCAAGTTCCTCATCAATAAGTGATTCTATCACATAGGGCTTGTTTTCAACTCAAATAAGTGACTTGTTCACATGGTATATACGTTAAAAACGGATGATAAATGGTATACTCCCCAGTAAGATGAACTCTCGTGCATACCTTGATACGGGAATGTGTCGTGAGTGGATGAACACCGGTCGGTAAGTATAAATCATACCTTAAATGTATCTCATTATATTATGATTACACTTGATCGCTGAGTTTAAATGGATAACAATATCGGTAATTGTGGTAGAATACTTATCCGCGTCTGTAAAAGAATTTTAAAAGGAAATGTGTTTTGACAAAAGACCGCAAGCTGATATGATTCTCTTCGCCAGAAACTCGCAAAAATATTGTTGTGTTTGTACATATTTATTTACTGCTTAGTTTTATTGTCTTATTTTAAACAGTTTTGTCGTTTGGTGCATATCAGCACGACATTAGCGGTGATGTCGTTTGATAACATTCAAAGGATATTAAAATTGTTGTCTTTTATTTTATCAAAAATCCAAAAAGATTTTCAATTTAATATTATTTTTGATTAACTGATGTTGGTGCTCGATCCGATACCTGGCAAGCCGAGATACTTCATAAAACTAACCTTTGCAGAACTTCATAACGGACAATTTTTCAAAATGGTCAATTCTGAAAACCTCTAAAATTTTGAAGGGTTTGAATTGGAAATTCCCAAAATCCAAAGTGTTGGTGGAAATCTGATCCTTCGAGGAAGCAATGGCCCTCGAAAGATCAGATGGTCAATGAAAGTCAATCATCTCAGTCGAAAGATGAATTGGTCAACGAAGGATTTGACCAATTTGATCTTTCGAGCTGATCAGACTTTGTTGAAAGATGGATAAGGTTGAAAGATATCTTTCGAGGATTCCCACAAATATCTGGTATCCTTCGATCCAGATCTTTCAAATATCTGGTATCTTTCGATCCAGATAGGGATCCTTCGACCCAAAGCTGATCTTTCGAAACACCTTTTCATCTTTCGAAAGGTCATTGATCCTTCGAGACGGTTCGACTTTCGAGGTCAGACTATAAAAAGGTGTCATCTTCTTCATTTCAACATAACTTTTCAAATTCCATCTCACAAAACCTCTGTTTGTACTGAAACTCTGTCAAAATCAAAACAACATTTGGGATATCTGTTTTATAACAACATTCACGGTAGGATAACCCTAATGCATTTTACAAACAACAATTTGTGTTAGGATAATCTTCATTGATCATGTGATTCTTATTTCCTTTGTTTTCATTTCTATTAAAATGATAAAATAAGATTCATGTGAATGTGTTGTAAAATGATTAGTGTTAGGTTTTGATGATCATCAAGTCTGTTCGAATGAAACATGGAATGGTTGAACCTTGATGTCAAGGATTGTGGGTTTGGGTTAAACAGAACTTTGTTTGGGTTTATGGTCTAAATTGATACAATGGGTTTGTGTTTAGTGTTCGGGTTTAAAATTAGTGTCCGGGTGGATTTTGAAACTGATGTTTTCAATGGTTTTGATGTTAATGTTATAAAGTGTTTCTGATGTTTAAAACCACTTAAAACACACTTAAAAACCACCACCGGAAAATCGCAGATGAAAAGTGTTGCCGGAAATCAACACGAAGGATGTTGATTCTCAACCTCGAATGATGAGTTGTAAAATATCTTTCGAATTGAGACTCGAAAGATGTTAAGTTTTTCGAAGGATTCATCCTTCGATTGATCAGACCTTTCGAGTGATCAAAATATCTTTCAAATTTATGATCTTTCGAAAGATGATCCTTCGATAAGGCATTTCATCCTTCGAGGAATGTAACATCTTTCGATCAGTCTGTCATCCTTCGAGCCATGTGTCAATCCTTCGATGGCCAAATGGCATCCTTCGAGGTTTCAACACTTAGAATTTTTTCAAGAAATTGAAATTTTTCTAAGTGTGAAATCCTTGTTGACTGTTTGACTGGTTTCTCATTACGTGTCATTGTTTTTGATGTACAGAAATGGCACCGAAAGTAAAAAAGGAGCGGGCAAAGCCAACGAAGAAGGAAAAATCTGAGGTTGAATCTATGTCTGAACCTAGACATAACATGGCTGCTTATCTACAACCTGAAGGCAAGATCAGTCCGGAATTCACGGGAATAATGGAGTATCTTCATCGCGCTCGTATCAATTATGCCATCACTACACAGCACACTGCTTATCAGTCTCATATCAAGGAGTTCTGGAATTCGGCTGTGGTTGAAACAGTGGATAACAAGGAAGTGATTAGTGGATCAGTTGCTGAGAAACCCGTGGTGATTACAGAGAACACCATCAGAGCATGTTTGCAACTAGGAGATCAACCAGAAGATTCTACTTCTATTGATTTACAATGTCAGCGGGGCTTACTGATGAGGCTACGGTACAACGATAACGTTCTTGCAAATCAGATCAACAAAGGGTTTATGCCGCTTCGATACAAGTTCTTGCTGCATATTCTCATCCACTGCCTGAGCAACAAACGATCTGGATATGATCTGTCGCCGATTGAATTAACGGGATTGTTTACGGCTTTGATTCTGAACAAGCCGTTCAACATATCACGTTATATTTTCGACAATCTGAAAGAAAATGCTCGAAGGCCACTCCCGTCAGCAACTCAACGAACATCTACGAAGTTTTGGCTATATCCTAGATTCTTGCAGATGATGATTGATGATCAGATTCCTGATCTTCCTAAAGCTGAAGCAGATGTTCTACCTGTCAATCCGATGAACGAACGTACACTGCTGATTTTCAAGTCCATGTCTAAGTATAAGGAATCGGATCCAATTAGAAAGCTTATTGGTCATCTCGATGTTCCGACTTACGAGGCACCGCAGAACAACAAATGGCGTCGAGATACGAGTGATTCTGATGATGAAGAGCCAAGGTTAATCGCTTTGGCTAACACGCAGCTCGGGGCTAAGCACGGAATTAAAGCATCAAGCAAGAGATCTGCTGGCAGTTCTAGTGCTGCAGCACATGTTGAAGTTGATGTTAATGTTGCTGCGGAAGAAGTTCAGGGTGTATTCATCGAATCTGATGTCCGTAGTAATGTGGTTGGTTCTACGGCTGGTGAGACTGGTGGTACTGTAGTTGGTGAGACAGGCGGTAGTGCAGGTGGAGATGGTGGCCCTGCAAGTCAGTCAGGCGATGTTGCGACTGACAAAGGTAAAGGAAAGGCAGATGAGCCGAGGAAGTTGATAGATGAGAGTAGTTCGTTGTCTGAAGATGAAGGAGGTTCTAGTGACGATGGGTCGTCTTCTGAGGATGATAATCCTCCTCCACCAGGGATGCGAAAGGTCTATGATAATCGCGGGAATCTCCGTGGTCTTGAACGAATAAAGAAGACGGCTAGAACCAGAGAATCTGACAAAGATGAGGATTATATCCCTGCCGCTCCTGGTTTGATTAGAAAAAGGAAAGCAAAAAGACAGGGTATTCGTGCTTCAAAGAAAACTGCTGGTGATGCTCCTATTCCTGTTTCTATTCAGCATTCAACGGCTCCAGAGCAACAGCTACCTCCTGTTAGTGATCAATTGACTGCATCAGAGATGCTGGAGCTGATGTCTTCTTCTCAGACGTCTTCTGGGACGTGCACGGTGATTGTTGATCAACAGCCGCCTGCAACTCCCGTCTCAGGTACACATGTCCGACCTCCTCTTGTTATTACTGGTCCAACAGGTGCTTCTGGTCAGGCTGGTCAGTCTGGCTCCTCAGGACCTGAGCCTTCGCGACCGACTCTGGCTGAGACTTTGTCTGTTTTATCTGAAGCTGAAAAGATTCAATTCCTGATCGAACAAGTCAGTGAATTGGGTTCCATAGTCGGTCGGCATACAAGAACGATTGAAGAGTATCGTGTGCAGCGAACACGGGATGTGGAGGCACACAACAAGTTAGTCTCAATTGTTGATGCCCAGAATCTTAAGATAAATGCACAGGCTATAGAGATTGAAAGGTTGAAAGAAGCCAACAGGGCTCGTGATAGGGAGGTCGAGATAATGAAAAGGCATAGTACTGTGTTGGAGAATGAGGCAAAAGCACTAAGGCAGAAACATGAAGAGTTATCAGATCGGTATAAAAATCGTGATGATAAATTAATAGAAGCCTTCAGGCCTGTCCATGCAAACTTCAAGAAGATTAATCATAAAGTGGGTACGCTGTGGAATGAAAGGTGCAATGCATTAGGCATCGTTCCCTCAAGGCATGGAGATGACAAAGATGATGATGCAGCAAATCCTGATCAACCAGCTGCCTCAGGTTCCGGTGCAACTGCATCCGGTGCTGCAGGTGGGTCTGGCACATCTCAAGATGCCCCTACTGCTCCTTCAACAGCTACTACTGGCCCATCTGAGCAGACAGAAACGCTAGAAACTTCGACAGGGCTTGAGCATGTTAGTCTGGAACCAGAAGCGTTTGCAGATCTCCCTGAATCCTCAGCGGTTAATCAGTATCATCCAGTCACGGGTGAACTGTTAGAAGAGGGAGAACATGTTACCGAAATGTCTGATGAACAGGTACTGGCTCTGACGGAATTGGATGAAGTTGATGTGAACATGATCGATGCTACTCCGTTGGTTCCGGACCAAACCGATTTCTCTACAATTGATGAAATCTTCATCGGTTCGGATTCGGAACGTCCTGTCTATGTTGGGCAAGATAATTAGGAGTTTAATTCTCTTGATGATGAGTATGTGGCAGAAAAGACAGCAGAATTTGCCAATCTTTCTTCAGATTCTCCTACAGCTCAAGAAAACCGTGAGAAGACTGTGAACGAATGGCGAGCGGATTTCCTAGCTAGGAATCCTCCTCCGCTCGCTCCGTTGGATTAGGTTAATTACATGAGTCTGGAAAAGAATCAGGCTCGGGGTCGTATCATTAGTTGGATTTTCGTTAAGGAACTTTACTGCATGGTAGTGAAATGAGAATGCGGTCTTCAGTACTTCAGATCTCTTCTCAGCATTCTTTCACTTCCTTACTATGACGTTGCAGTATTGGCTCAACTTGAGGTTATTAACCGATTCGAAGACAAGATGGTGGATCTGTTTGCAAAGAAGATCAGGTTGGAAAGAAGAAGGGGTTGGAAGGATCCACTATACAAGCCGCAGTTTCCTCGATACGAGCAGATCAGGTTTACGCTTGATCCAGAAACCAACACTGCTCGCTATCGTTTGGTTTATGATCCTCCAAAAGTGATGAAGAAGATACCTTTGTTGAAAATGAAGACAGACTTTCTAGGAAACTTTCGTTGCTGGGTCTATGATGCGGATACTGGAGAAGCCGTGATCTTATTCCGAGATAGTCAAGAGAACTTTCGAATAATAGATCCGATGTGGATTACTAACATGTCCAGGTCGGATATTATTGTTCTTAAGGATCACGAGATCAACTACTTGGTTCGGGATCGGGAACAAGCAATGAAGTTTCAGAAGATGGCCTTGTACTGCTTCAATCTACTGGTTAATGCGGGAAGTGCATGGTCATCGCATCATTTGACAATTGAAAGGACGTCCGAGACTTAAAGACACGAAGATCGAGACAAAGCTACAGCCAAGGGGGAGTTTGTTGGTGCACTTGTGTCTGTACTTTGTCTGTATTTTGTAATGTTATAAAACGATGTCTTTTGTTAGTCTTGTTTACGTCATTTGTTAGTTTGTATAAGTGTTTGAATGTAAGTTTGACCAAGTCAACCATCCTCCTGGTTTGACTTGGTCAAACAGTCAACACTCAGTTTGTAAGTTTGTTTGCTTCGAAGGATGTCATCGAAGGATTGATTATATCCTTCGATGACCTCGAAAGATAACCTTCGATGGATTCAAATGGACCTCGAAGGATATACCATCCTTCGAGGTATATGTGGATCCTTCGGAAGGTTTCTGGTCGATAGATGATCTTTCGACAGACATTCTGATCCTTCGACACAATCAATCTGTTATGGGTATATATACCCATGTATGGTTCATTTCACAGTAAGACATCCGAAAGTAGTTAGACAGTGTATGTGAGTGAACCAAGTCTTGTAGAGAGCATTTTCAGTTTGGTCAAGGGCTGTAACCGTGTCCACTGAAATACAAGGGAAAACTTTGATATCTTGCGTGTCTACTCTTTCTCTTTGTAACTTGTGTTCTCATATAAACTACCGGTTTGCATTCTAGCTTGGATTCCGCACTTGCTAGAGTGTTAAACATAACAAGGATAAGGTTTAACCTCGACCTCCGGGAGACCTACAACTAATTATTTTTTTACTCTCTGTCAATATGGGCTATGCATGGTTTTCTAAGAAACGACTCATGTTTGCACACGGGTCTTACCACTAGTACTATATAATAAAAGAAACCACTTTAGGGACACTTGTCATCATATTAGGCCATCTCTAATAGATAATTATTATTTTAATTTAATATCTTCTAGTTAATTATAGATAATCCTCCTACTAAATATTATTTAGTTTAATATCTTATATTATAGATAATCTCCTACTAAATATTATTAGTTTAAAATAATATGAATTTAAAAGTTTTATAAAATATATAAATACTTTATATTGACAATAAGATAAAAGAATATAATATGATGAATGACTTCGCTGATGGGTTTTGTCGTCTTTATTTTGGTATTGATTTCCGATTGACTAAATGCTGTTATTTTGTATTATGTATGTGTTTAAGGTTCATATGAGACTAGATTACTAAAAAAATAAAAAAAATTATACCTAAATCATTTCATTCACTTATTAACAGTTCATATATGTACTTTTAAAAAATATATATACATTTATATGTATCTTATTTACAGAAAAAAATCATTAAACTAACTTGAAGGTGTGTATAGATCTGTTTGATTCGGTTTATATCATTAATCATAACAATAACCATTAGCTTCGCTTATGGGATTCCCTTAACAATAACCATAACCAAACTTTGATTATGCTTAATCGGTTATGAAGTCGGTTATCTCCTTCTCATTTATAATATTATTTATTTGAATTAATTATATTTGAACGTTTTGTTTAGTTTGGTATCAAATATATTTTACGAAACTTAAAATAAAATTAACTAATATTATTTATCATTTATACATTTACGCAGTTTTAAATAAAGGATTAAATTTATTGAGACTTCGTTAACAAATTTTGCAACAACCGAATATCTATTTTTATCACGAAAACCAAACTTTGTATTAATATATTGAATATTTTTATTTTCATTACACAAAATTATATTTACTCGACCCATGTAATACATGAGGTTTTTTTAAGATATAACTTTTTATTATTTGATATATAAAATTAGATTTATTTAATTCGTACAATACACGAGGTTTTTTAAGGATATATATTTTTTATTATTTAGTATAGAAAATTACATTTATTCAAACTGTGTAATGCGCATATTTTTAAAGATGTAATTTTTTTTTATTATTTGGTATATAAAATTACATTTATTCAACCTGTGTAATAAATGAGTTTTTACAGATGTATTATTTTATTATTTGGTAAACAATATTACATTTATTCAACCCGTGTAATACACGTGGTTTTAAAGATATAACTTTTTTATTTGGTATATAAAATTATATTTATTCAACCTGTACAATATGGTTCTTATATATATAATTTTTTTATTATTTAATATATAAAATTATATTTATTCAACTCATACGATAAATGAGGTTTTTAAAGATATATTGTTTTATTATTTAGTATATAAAAATTATTTATTCAACCTCGTGTAATACACAGGGTTAGGCTATACGGTATGGGGATCGGCTTTGGACCGTCCCCATCCGTCGCCAATCCAACGTGCATGCCGCCCCCCAACGTCGGCGTCGTCTCCGTCGTTTTGTCGACGTCCAGGACGGATCAATCAAGTGGGGACCCCTTTCTTTGTTTGTTTCTTTGATTGTGAATTAGATTTGTACATTATGCTTTAATACTTGTACATATTTTTGTGGGGTAGGCTAATCTAGGACCATCATCCCATGCCCTCTAGTTTTGGAGGATGGACCATCCTTGGGAGGACTATGACGTGGCGCCTACGTGGCGGATCATCCTCCAAGGATGGACCATCACCACACCCACTAGCCTTATAATCTAGTTTATAATAAAAAAAATACCAAACTTTTTGGTAAGTAAAATATTCAACATCGTATTTTATTTTATGGTAATTGAAATAATTTGAAATTCAAATTCATACCTAAATTATATCCAAACTATCTTTAATGTAATTATATGATTTAAAATCTTTGAACATAATTCTCCTTAAATAACACAATTATTATTATTTAATTATATGATTTAAAATCTTCCAATATAACTCTCCTTAAATAACAAATTTACTATTATATACCATTATTTTGTAACATAAGTACACACTTGCTTAAATGATGCTTTATGCTTTAGTTGTTTGTATGGTTAGTTTAGGTGATTGTACATTGATATTTACATAATATAAATTTACAACAAGTTGAGGCATTGGGTGTTGTACCCCATGTTTTGGTGGTTTTTTTTTTTAAAAAATGATGTTTCACTTTAAACCCAAAACTACTTGATTTTTTAGTTTTAACCCAAAAGTTTTTAGTTTTTCCAATTTAACATCACAACCTTTTTACTTTCAACTTTGAACCACTATGTTTTTCATATTTTGCAAAACTTTTCATTTTACGTTTAGATCTAAATTTTGCGAGTTAACATGGGGTAACGTACGTGTGTGGTTCAGTGTGTTTACATCGTCTATTTTTTCCCGTTTAGTAAGTTCGTCACAACGCGTGAGTCCTAAATCGAGTTAGTTATTATTTTCTATGTTTTATATGTCGGTATAATTTTTCCACGTTAAGACACCGCAACTTCAATGTTGGTGGTCGTTGGTGATAGTGTGGCATTGGTGCTATTTGTCACGGTTTTACGCCCCTGCCACAACGCGGGGAGCTTAATACGATAGGTTATTTATATGGATACAAGTCATGTAACGTGGTAATTATGATACCATTAATTGTATTGAGCTTATTTGTATAAGATAGTAATACGTACTTAACTGAAAAAAACATCTTTAACACATTGTAAATGTGAATCTGATCAACAGCATGTCAATTTCGTTGGCTACGGCGCAACACGCGCGGGTGAATCGTCTAGTTACATTTAATAATATT